>NW_015505657.1:721365-723501 GCF_001515645.1 Sinocyclocheilus grahami | reverse complement strand
TCTGTCTGTCTGTCTGTCTGTCTGTCTACTGTATCTATCTATCATTTTAATAATAGCATTCCTCAATTGGACTCACTGTGTTTTGGATGAAGGAAGAAGTTTAAAATATCCATTACCCAAGGGTTATGAGGCACAGCCAACAAAATAATGCACTATTTATTATTTATTTATTATACTTAGACATTACAAAAGAAGAATTTCAAGATGAACTCTCTTTACATTCTGCAGGACAATTCTAATCCAAAGCGATATAAAAAAAGCGTAAAACAATTTAAAAGAATGAAGCAATTTGGCCATATTGAATTAATTAGCACACACAAAACATTTATTATTATTTTAGCAGATGCTTTAATCCAAAGTGACTTCAAAAAGAGAAATGAAAAACATAAAAAGTAAATATAAAAATAACAAATAATATAATGTTTAAAAAATGTTCCCTGCACAGTACAGTCACTGTCGTTGCACAAATTGTCAAATAGATAATCTTTTTTTCTACAAAGACAAATTCATGATTCATTGCTCTTTTATATGTAAACCTAGTTGCTGTGGGTTGTAATGTGAGCAATTCATTATCGTAAACAATAGAATGTGGCTTTTTTCCCCTATTGGAATATAGTAACACATTAAGCAATTTTTTTTTCCCAGCAATACTTATAAATTATAAATGATCCAAGTGCAACAAACTGTAGTAGCATGCTGAATGTTCACCGCATGCCTATAATGTATTTCTAGGGACTCTCAATGGATCTCCATTCACCCGTGAGTGCACTGGGGGCAAAAACCATCACGTAACAGCAGTTATGCCATTTATTAGACATTATTTTTGGACTTGCTGCCTGTGAATGTGAGCGGCACTGTATATGAAAATATCAAAAGGCCTGTCGCAGGCCTCTGCAAAGTGGCTCTCAAATGAAGAGGTCGGGATCTCTGAGAAAGAAGCCTCTAGGGGTGTCTCTGACGGCAAACAGTGTCTGTTCCATAGTCATTAAAGTAAAAGAGCGCTTCTACCGGTAATGTTAAGCAGAGCCCGCAGGAGAATAGTCTCACATTCTGGTTTGCTGAACGCTGTCAGGACACCCTCTGATAACCCCCAGCATGTTATCTATAAACAGTGTTTATCCAAGTGTCAGCAAGACAAGGAATCAAGATGCAGGCATCATTTTTCCTGTCATCCATTATCTGGCTGCCAGGCATTGTCAAAAGCTGAGAAATCAATTAGTATGGAGCATCTTGACAGCCGACTCCACTGGCCCTCATGATTGCCCTGCTGATAGGAGGAGACAAAGTGTAAGTAATGAAGATGGCCACCCACGACCTTTCCGTGCCTGAGAATATCTCTGTTTGCGGTCCACCAGAGATCCTGGAGCCTGGATCATGGACTGGCTTTAGAATCAAAACTAACCAACTTAAAGGATTAGATCACTTCCAGAATAAAAATGTCCTGATAATTTACTCACCCCCATGCCATCCAAGTTGCTCATGTCTTTCTTTCTTCAATTGAAAAGAAATGAAAGTTTTTGAAGGTCCAAATTGCAGTTTCAATGCAGCTTCAAAGGGCTCCACACGATAGCATTTGGGAAACCCTGCACTACTACATATGTAGACCATTCCAAATCAGTCACAACTGAGGTTACACTTTAGAATGTTGTCTTAGAAGGCAGCAACCTACTGTAGGCAGATCACTAGGTTTTGGAATCGAGCTAACAGACACACACTCCACCTCTGGTTAACCAACATCCGGTGCTTTTACAAAGCAGTCCAATAAAGAATGACAATTTCCTGATAATTTACTCACCCCCATGTCATTCAAGATGTTTGCGTCTTTCTTTCTTCGGTCGAAAAGAAATTAAGGTCTTTGAGGAAAACATTCCAGGATTTTTCACCATATTGTGGACTTCAATGGGGATCAACGGGTTGAAGGTCCAAATTGCAGTTTCAATGCAGCTTCAAAGGGCTCCACACGATCCCAGCCGAGGAATAAGGTTTCTTATCTAGCCAAACGATTGGTAACCTGTCAAAAAAATAAAAAGTACATACTTTTTAACATCAAATCCTTTAACTACATTTATTTAAATGCCACTGTTCGTTGCTGTCAAAAAGGTATTACTGTTTCTGCAAAAATATGAAGCAGCACAA
>NW_015505657.1:655594-721329 GCF_001515645.1 Sinocyclocheilus grahami | reverse complement strand
TCTGTATATACAATTTAATTTAATTTAATTTTTATTTTTTTTTACATTTGACCAAATAAATGCAGCCTTGGCATAAGAGAGCAAAGGACATTTCTTTCAGGAAAAAATAAATAAATAAATAACCTTACTGAGCCCAAACTTTTAAACTAGTGTACTTCTAATATATAGACAATCCAAGTAACACATTGAATTGAACATTTTAAACAAATTTTGCAAGTAGAAAGACTGCAATAGTATTTTCTTGTAAAACACACTCAAGTAATTATTCTTTTATTTACAACTTTGGAAAAAAATAGTGTGCATAACATATATGCATCTAAAACCACACTGCCTCATTAACTAGCTACTTATTGTTAGTAGCTTAAAGTACAACACTACAGCTTGACTAGTTTAACTATAGCTTGTAAAGTAAATTGCCCAGCAAACTATTTTATTTCCATAATATGCCGTATTATATTTGCAACAGAATATCCATCAAGAAAAAAATGTAGGGTGGGACTTCATTTTATCCACTGGAATAAACTGAATCATAAATAGTGGATGTTACTGTATACATACATGAATATGGTTGAGTGGGAGGACTGACATTTCGATAAAAGGTTACTAAGACAAAACTTTTCTTTTTTATTTGAAACAACATACTCTGTCTGATGAATTATGCACAATAAGACCACAAACATGCATTAAGGAGGTTAACAGAGTCATTTTGATGTCATGTTGACAATCAGAAAGGCTGCTTGAATCTCACGAGACACGTGCAGGTAGTGTTCAGAGACACGTGAAGAGCAGCTCTTTAGAGTTAATGTCTTTATTACACATGATGTCTGCTAAGATCCATATCTATAATTAAGTCCTTTTGCCAGATGAAGGGTCGAGCCCCAGTGCTGTTACTCTTTGTGCACCTGCCGTGACTTTAGAGATGATACACGGCTCTGAAGTCACGTGTGTACAGTAGATCACTGCGGCAGGTCCCTGCGGTATTAATGTAATAGCTGAGAGTGCAGACAGCGTGTGTTTCTTAGTCTTTGTAAGCACACAATCTCAGCGTGATGTGCTTTTTAAATTCCTCCTCCAGCTTCATAGCTTTGCTGTTGCCTTTTAATAAACTCAAACTCAAGGACAAGCTCTATATAACTTTATATTGTTGGCACCAAACAAAAACAAAAAATTACACTGATTTTATCATATAACATTCCAGTTTTTGATTGTGATAAATTTGTGGTTTGCAAATATTGTCAGAGCAAGAACTGAGAGGCTTTAAAAAAAAACATGCTTACCTTTTCCTATAGTTGGGTTATATGTGTGTTGTATGTGAAGCTACATATACTGTATGTGGATGACCCTGAGTTTGTCTCAACCTCTTCTGAATAATGAGAAATGTACAAGGATAATATAATAGCAATAATGTATTTGACAACTGAAGAGTGCCTTCTGAAATTTTAATCTAAAATTAGTTTTTTTTTATCAGGCTCCTATATTTGTGTTCAGTTATTTCACTATAATGGCATATAAAAGGACCTATATATTGCCATTAAGTAAAATGACTGAATCTAAACATAAGAGCCTGATAAAAATATAAATTTTAGAAGGAAATGTCAGATGGCACTTAGAGGCTTTTGCATCTAAACTCTTCAATTACTCTTTATGTTTTTAATATAGAGTGGTTTGTTTACTTCAATAAAGTTAGATTTCTTAAGGATCATGTGACACTGAAGACTGGAGTAATGATGCTGAAAATTCAGCTTTGTATCGCAGGAATAAATTACGCATTACAATATATTAAAATAGAAAGCAGTTCTTTTAAATTGTGATAATATTTGACAATTACTATTTTTACTGTATTTTTAAATCAAATAAATGCAGCCTTGGTGAGCATAGAAGACTTCTTTTAAAAACATTATGAACTTGCTGAACTCAAGCTTTTGAACAGTAGTGTGAGTGAGCTCATTAAAAGTGGACAGATACATTAGGATTAATATAGATGTCCTCTTTAAAAATCTTCTACTATTCTACTTCGTCACTATTTCTTTCAGCTTCTTAACAAGTTATTGTAAAGCACAAAGTGGCTGAACCAAACTTAATAAAATCATTGCTAAGACTAATTTGCTCTTTTAAACATTTATAGATGATAGATCCAAATGCCAAATGGGTTCAGCTCAGACCTTGCAGAATGTACACCAGTCTGAGGCCATAACCCATCCCTTTAGAAAATGTAAAAAATATTTGATCTCAATGGTAGGAATAGAGTAGAAAGATTTTTGATCTGTATCTGGGAGGATAGGGGTCTGTAATGTGCCTGACTTAACGTCTAACCAATATGACTTTGTGTAATGTGAGATAAGTGGTAGAAAATGTATGTTGAAGTAATGTGATTCATGACTAATTTACAGCATGTAGGGTTCTAAACTCATGATTTTATAGTTGCCTGTTGATAACTAGCTGAATATTTTTCCAAAGCATGTTTTGATAATTTATGAATTCTCATTACGTTTCCAAGTCTGGAAATCACACTTTTGAAATTCCCTGACACCTTCAGGCTCCATGGAATCATAATACATGACAACATATAAAATACAATATAAATCAATAAATAGACACCTAATTGGCTACATAAATGTAAACATGCTGAAATGGACCAATGGTATTATCTAAGTACCTTTAAAAGAAACAAAAAAGCAAAAACAAAACAAATCTCCATAAAAACACTTTATGCATTATACTGTATATTCCCCTGTAGTTTGTCAGAAAAAAATGTTGCATAGGCTGTTTTACATACAATATTAATCAAAAGCAAGAAGCTAAACAAATTCTGTGATGCCCATTGAATGTCTTGATGTTTAATAGTGACTCTTTAATAATGAATGTTGATCTAAATGATTAACTTTTTTGTCTTGGTTGTTCTAAATTATTTACTTTTTTGTCTTTGGCTTGCTTACAGCATGGTGTACAATGTTTGTGTTTGACAGCTACGTTTGCTTTAATTGGCCAGACCAGTTCCAAATTGTAAAAAAAAAAAATACATTTAAACTGTTCTCGCTTTCAGAGAACAGAAATCGACCAACTTTAAAACGTCCAAAACAACAGCTATTAGGAATCCCAAGCTCTTTCCTTGTTCAAAAGCACAAGTTAATAAAAAAAATCATGTGCTTGATACCACCACAAAACAACTGTTAAATGGGTTTCCATGTTTGTTAGAAGTCAGGTTTTCTTTTGATATAAATAGCTCTGACTTGAGTCCTTTGGAAGGTCACATGCTGGCCTCTCCTGCTTTCCATAGTAATGCATTCACCTTTAATCGAACAGACCCATAAGTACAGCTCACTCCAGAGAAGAGCCTGCTGGAAGACGGCATTAGTGATTAAGCCTCTGACAGGTGACTATTAGGCTGTGTGTTGTCTCTTTAGATTTGTTTTCCATCCTTATATCTCTTCTACTATTATTTGATTAGCATCCGAGTTATTGTGCTCACAGTGTGGTGTAGTGGGTGTTATGTTTGGTTGATCAATACATACAAGACAGCGACAGAGCAATGCAATTAATGTCTTCCCTGCTCTTTCAGCAAGCTGTTGAGAGCTGTAAATATCCTGCTTTTTCCATTGCCAAGTTTAGTTACCCTTCACCGCCCGTGATAATTTGTGCATGAGCCTGTAGCATGTGCATGTTTGTAAGTCTAGATGTCTGTGCTTGAACCTATGTTCTTAGAAAATGCATAATGCAGAGTATATACTGTTATGCAGTACATATGTTGAATTATATTTTCTATAACAGTTATTTCAAATTTGATTGGCTGAGTGGCATTCCAAGAGTACTGATATAAGATTGCATCACTCTGTTCTTTGTTTGCGATTTCCACAGTCTGTGCATTAGCGGTGGCATTTATGACTGTTGAGTGAGTCATTGAATTATTCACTCAATCAGACTGATTCATTTATCAGTGTCATAACTGTTTTTGTTTGCCACATGTTAACAACACCTGTTGGGTGTTCTTGTAGGGCCCATTAGCAGTGTTGGGAGTGGGTCGCCGTGATTTTTCCAAGTAAGACATGTTCCTGGATCAACATCTTTTGTTGATCCTGGATCAACATTACTGTCCAAAAATATAGACTTAACCCAATCCCTACTAAACCTAACCCTACCCATAATTTATTCCTAAAATCAGTGGGAAATGATAGCTGATTAACAAGGGTGTAGAAGCACCTAACCCTGATCGTAAGCCTAAAACAGATATTTCCTGAAAAGTTATCTCTTACGGCTGGTCTATGTGGTAATACAATACATCGGGCAGGACATCCAAATGCTCGCCTATCATTCAACGACCTCAAATATGGCTTATCATCTGAAATACGTAAGTAGCAGCAAGTTTACATGGCCGCTCAATCTAATGTTATCCTAGAGAAAAGTGTGCTGTTCAAGTGTGTGTTTGTAAGCTGAAAAGTTGTGCTCACTGCATGACAGCCGGTGCAGTCATTTGCTATTAAATACTCCATCATTTTTGGTCATTCAGATAAGATTAATACATCTTTCAAATCTGTAAAAACTCTAAGTTTATTTATGTGCACTCACAGTACAGCGCTTTTGTAAAATAATGAAAGCAAACATGATGCGCTTTCTGCCGTCTCGGTCTCTGTGAACTTGAGCGCAAAACTCCGAAACTCTGTGTAGCCCTATAGCCTACTTTCCTTACAGATATGAAAACATCTAGAGAGAGCGAAATGTCTACTTTCAAATGAACCAATTCAAATGGAAAACAAATAGGCCTATTCTCAGATTATGTAATCCATATGAAACATGCATACAGGTGCATCCACTACTGCAGAGATGACGAGTCTGTGTCGCCGACTTCATCTCTTAATCTGAAAACAAAGAAAGCACTAGTTTATCAAATTATTAAAATGTTAAAGCAGTCTCCTTACTGTTTTTCCCTGACAAATTCAAATTCTAAGAAGTCTTAGCTTCTGCCGTTGCACTGTGGGAAGCTTTATGCGTGTGATTGAGCGCTTATTAGGCTATGTAGGCAATTAAAGGCTCATTATAATGATTTTAATGGGTTAAACGTTTGATGCTTCAAAATGCTTCAAATGAACGACTAGTCCTTAGTCGAGGGCAGCCCTAAACACAAGTTATGTAATCAGATTACTTTTTCAAGTAACTAGTAAAGTATCACATTACTTTTCATTTTACAAGGAAATATCTGAGTTACTCTTTCAAATAAGAAATGCAAGTTACTTTGTTTTCCCATTTATTCACTGCACCTATCCTGTTCCCATGTTTAGAGAAATTGGGAGTGAGGTGCAGAGGCAGACGCACTTCCTTCAGCCTGAGGCTTATTCATTTATTCTTTTTTGTGTAAAAGGGCCTTTACAGTTGTCAAAAATACAACTTTTGGGTTTTCTGTTAATAAAAATAAATAAACAAGCCCAGATCAGGTGACCAAAAAAAAGTAATGCATTACATTCCATGAAAAGTAACTGAGTAACTCAATTAGTTACTTTTTATGGAGTAACGTAATATTGTAATAATGTATTACAATTAAAAGTAACTTTTCCCAACACTGCCCATGGGCAATGGGAATATTGATACAGATATCTCAATTCTGTTTGATTCCAGGTCACAATATGTCTTGGTTCAGATTACGATTACGATTTATTTTGGCTATAATGTCCATTTTGCTTACATATGAACCAATTTTTGTTGTAACTGCTAATGGTGTAATTATACAGTTGGTGTTGATACTTATTCAAGAAGCTCATCTGTTTGAACGGAACTTATGTTTATAAGTAAATATAAACAAATATGCACCTTTAAGGTACCAATATGCACCCTTTAGGGCTAAATGAGGTACAGAGGTATACCTTTCGAAAGTACTGCCTCAGTGATAACTTTTGTGCCTTTTTTCTTTTTTTCTGAGAGAGTTTAATATATGAAAACTTGACTTTCACTTGTGATGAGTTGTTGAGCCTGGTAAAACAACATATTCCCTCCAGATAGAAGACTATTAAAGGCAATCAATAGAAAGACAACTCAGCCCGACCCATGTTAAAGTTCTAAATCACTCAAATGGAGCAGGCAGAAATGACCAGTTATGAGTGATTTCCTTTATTAATCTTAAAATGTCACATGCTTATTGAAGATATTCCCAAGGGAATTCATTTCATTTTTATTTTTATTTTTTTCAAAACAAAGAAAATCACACAAGGCTAGAACTTTTTGTGAAGCTCAGCATGCTATTTAATTTGTGAACTTCAATCCAGAATGCCTGTTATGACATCTCATAATCATGAAATATGTATGACGCCCTGGGAGAGATATTGAGAGCCATGAAATTGGCTTACATCAGCATAGCAGAAGCTCTTGGTGTTGATTTAAGACAAATGGGTGACAATTGGTTTCCTGTCTGGGCTCAGTTGTTTTTTACCACTGATTATCACATCCCTCATTCACTCTCTCTACTTACTCAAAAGGCAATATGCTTTTTATAAATCTGCAACTACTATAAATGAGAAGGATTTTTCATTTTGGAGTGATCTGTTAGTTTAACCATTCACCAGTTATACAGTAAATGACTCAAATATTTAAGAAACTCTCACTACAAGTCTTTCTGTTACCGTAATTTAAAGTTTTGCTAATTTCCTACATTTGTCAGTGGTTTAGTTAATAAATAAACATCTTTCTACACAGCATCCAAAACAATGATGAATTAAGATATGCTGCTAGCAGTGATCTTGTTTTGCCGTCGTCCATCCTTACATTGCCATCGGCTACTGCCAGTTTGTGCCTAACTACTTGCACTGCTTAAACTGGATAATCCACTGCTAAAATATATTCCATTGCTTTAAATTATCTGCATGTCTTCAATGTGGCAAGAGATCAAATATAGCCATAGCATTCTTAATCCACTCATATCACGACTGCCAATGTGCAAGTTCCAAGAATTTGTTTTTTCATTCTGAAAATCTTGTATAAGACAGCCAAGATAGAACTGAGTTAGAGAAAAAAATAATAGAAGAGAAAAATAGATGTTCTCTAGCGAAAGAAGCACATCATATTGTGTTTTTCACTTGTGGATAATCTGCCAAAAACAGTTTGAACGCACCTTGTTAACAGAGCTTGTGACAAAATAATTGACTTATGGAGCGTAAAATTAGATGGATTCACAGGTAAAGACTGGAAGAAAACTCATTAACATGCACTCATTTCATGTTCCCAAACCGGCTCCAAGTCATTTACATTTATCCACAAGGATGGCTAGAAAAAAAAAAAACAATGTTCCAACCATGACATTCCTATTAAAAGTAAATGAAGTTGGTATTTCTTTGTGGCTTTTAACTATTTGCTTTGCTTTGAAACATACACTTAAAAATAAAGGTGCTTTAAAAGGTTCTTCACAGCAATGCCATAGAAGAACCATTTTTGGTTCCACAAAGAACCATTCAGTCAAAGGCTTTTTAAAGAACCATCTCTTTCTTACCTTTTTATAATCTGAAGAACCTTCTTTCTCCACAAAGAACCTTGCATGAAACAGAAAGGTTCTTCAGATGTTAAAGGTTCTTTATGGAACCATTTAGACAAAAAGGTTATTTTATGGCATCGTGAAGCACCTTTATTTTTAAGAGTGTATATAAAAGTCAGGTCAGTCAGAGCACAATAGCTTGGAACAAACCTGTTTTTCAACCAGAAGATGAATCAGAATAATTGGTTTATACAGATTACTTGAGTGTTTTCTTAGTTCAGCTGTTGGTCTCTCTATTTTTTACATTAAGTGCTCATACTAATCAAGACCTGGAGAAATGCTTGTGTCAAAGAACATCAAGGGGAAAAAAAGGATCTGAACATAAAAGCATTTCTACTTCACATTGATGGCCTGACCATACGGCCATTATCCTGCATATTATGGAGTTTTAGTAAATGAAAAGGCATTAAATATTGATTTGAGATTAAATTATTTGAAGATGTGTGACCAAAAGGTTTCCAGATCAAGGTTGCCATGGTCATTTATAGTTATACAAACAAATAAATAAATACAAATATTGATGCTGAATCCCACGATTGAGTCAGAATCAAATATTCAGGAGCTGTCTTATTCAAGCAAGACATATTTTTTTCATATGAGGTTCAGGTAGAAATAGCTCTGTGAAGCCTTGGGTCCATTGAATTATATCTATAAAATGTATTTAAAATATCTATTTAAAAATATCATAAAATATTGAAATATCATTTTTAAAAAATATGTTAAATGTGGTTAAAATGTATTTTCAACAGCAACGGCCATCTATTTGAATTCATTCTGTGGGTCTGGCTGAACCTTCTTAAATCCTAAATCTTTCAGTCAGACTATAATTCCAGACATTAGAATGTAAAGTAATTGAACAATTTGGTCAAAACTAGTATCTTATTAATGGAATATATAGGCCTATATTAAAAAAGGTATCTTTATATTAAGAAACTAGTCAGCCAATCAGTCGTTGTTGGTGACCATACCTTTAATGTACACTGGATCTCTCTGGCTATTGTATAGTGATTAGCAGGGTGTCATTTATATTCCTCAACAGTTTTGGTTGGTAGGGGGGTGTTTACCGCAGCAGGTTTGCCTCCGGGTCACCTTTATTATGACTGTAGAGGACCTGAGGGCGGCAGCGCACAATCATCACTGTCTGTGATATTTCTCAGGGACGGAGCAGCTCGAGACTCTACTGCGGCGGCGAGCACAGCTTTCCTCTCACGCAAAGCCCTCAAGACTCAGTCTTTTCTTTTTGGCGTTGCTTACCTCTAGTACCTCTGGTCGATAAGCTCCGCATGATTTAAACATTATTGTTCCAGTTATGCGACCCAGAACAACTTTTGCCCTCATCTTCAGTCAGTTGCTTGCTGCGTAGCGAGAATTCATTCATATTCCGTTTGAACGACGGATGGCGATCATGTTCATTGCTGTTGGATGTACGCTGGTTTGTCGTGTTGTTGGATTAAACGGGGGACGCAGCACGTTCTAAAGTGTTTTGCGAGATGAGGTCGGATTGGTAATGATTTTAGTTGGGCTGTAGGCTAATACTGCTCGTACTAAAGGTAAAGTCTTCGTCGGAGTGGATCCTGAGAGACTGAGTATCTGTGCAGTAACCGCAGGGATTAAACGCGAGTGGAATCAAAAGCGCGCGGCTGATATGGGTGAGTACTTGGCATCCTGGGATAAAGTTTATAGTATTGATGAGGATTCATTCATTTTATATTTCAAATCAATGTAATATCATTTGCAGATTAAAAACATTAATCGGTCCATTTGTGTAAAATGAAAGAGCGCTATAAAATGCACTCTTAAATCTTAACATCCAAAATTAGAAATACAAATGTTCTTCTGTATTTGTTAGACAGGTATTATTCATGGAAATATGAAAATCACCTCAGGCACAGCTAGGCTATAGCATCGCATTTCAAATAAATGTTGGCTTGTCTGTCAAAATGATTGGCCTTTATTGTCATTTCAACGTACACATTGATGGGAAGTTCGATTTGATCGAATCGGTTCTTTTGAACAAATCATTTCAAAGAAGCGGTTCGAAAAACTGCGTTTTACGCAAGCACGTGGTCTCTGACAGTGTGGTAAAGATACATCTCTTTTTATGCACATATTGCTTTTTATTACTGTTCTTCCGATTGTGTTTTTGTTAATATGTGTATTTATTTTTTATTTCTTGTCCCAGTTTAGCTTTCAGCAAAAAAGACCCTAAATAAAATTAGCATTAAACTGTACTAAAATTTGTCTCCTATGAAAAATGTAGCATGATTTTATAAAACGGCTCTTGAGAATCAGTTCACTCGGTTACCCACTCGGTTCCCTCTCAATTCACTTGCTCAGCTCTTTAAAAAAAAAAAAAAGATTGTTATTATTATTGTTTGTTGTTATTATTATTTTTTTCTTGGTGAGCTGTTAACTGGATCACTGGGAGTCGGATAGTCTGAAAGATCCGATGTGACTAATGATCTTACTGATCAAAAATAAATAAATATATATAATAGCCTATGCCTAAGCTCACCACCACCTTTCCTTTTTAAATAGAAGAAGAAATGTCCTAAATGTGTTTAATAGTTCAGTGGAGCATCCAGTTGCTGAGGAAGATTTTAGTCTTTTCCATTCGCTCTTCATTTTCTCGACCTTTTTTTTGCCCTCAAAACAATGAAAACTATGTGATATCTTAAAAACATTAATATTTCATTGATGCATATTTTAATGTAGATTTAGATATAGATTACCTGGCAAAACACTGTTTTCACAGTGCAGCATAATTTCATATGTAGCCTACAGGGGAGAGCTGGGGCTAGTTGTCACACTTTATACACAAGTGATTATTTCTCAGGGTAAGTTTATTCTTTAAAAAGACAAGATCTGAATAATTGCTTTAAAACCTGAGCTACAAAAAAAGCCAGTGAACATTTCCACTGTTATTGCCCAGAAAAAAAACCAGACACACTGTAAAGACTCAATGACCTTTGCCCAATAGTATACATTTATAACATAAAACACATCTTGCCCTGACTTGACATTCATGAAAAATAACTTGTTCTGACTTCCCAGTTCAGCCTTTTATAGTTGAGTCCTTTGTTTATTATAGTTGACCATTGTCTGAATCAATGTCAGCGTGGTTTTATTTATACATAATTTTTTTTTTTAATGAGATATGGTCCTTTTAAGATCTTCCTTGTACTGTATGACTGTATGCATATTATATAAATGTAATTGTATTATGGCTTGTAATGCTTTTACAGTGAGGGTAGTGACTCTCACATGGTTCTTCATGTTTTAAACATTCTAATTCTCTATCTAATTCAATATTGGATTCCAGAGTCCCAAACATACTAACCAAGCTAACATGATTTCACATTTATTCCTGCTGAGTGAAGAGTAGAGATGGGCCATGGCGGGGTCGGGATGATGGATTGCACTTAGAAATCGCCAGTTTCCATGAAAATACTCTTCTACATGAATCAGATCCCTTCTTGAGGCCATTATGTTGATCACTAGCTCTACATACATACTTCAAAAGCATACAAGGAAGGCTTATATTAAAACTACAGTGCTTTATCACTTTACCATACTGAAAATGACTCTTTAATATGTCAGCCCATGCATTCCGAGAAGATCCAAGGATTTAAATCCAACTGTAGACAAAAGATTTCTTTTCTAACATAAGAAAAATGTTTAGGTATGTAAACTGACTCGCATTCGCACTTTGCTTTCATTACACAGATCTTGTTCCTTACATAGCTAGTATTTCTAGCTTGATTTGGTTTTCAATGAAGGCACAAATATTTTGATTTCACTTGATTATATCATCATACTCATTTACCCTTTTAATGCAATACCTTAAGGAAATATAACTGAGAATGGGTGTTAAAACTGCTGCAAGCCTTGCGAATCTTAAAGGGACGGTTCACCTAATAATGAAAACCCTGTCATTGTTTACTCACCCTCATGAAGTTCCAAAGATGTATAAATTACTTTCTTCAGTGGAACACAAAAAAGATGCCTCATTAAAAAATGTTGTCCATACAATCAAAGTCAATGGGGTCTTGTTGTTTTTATCCCCACTGAATTTCACTATATTGACAACAATAGTGAAAACAAGAAGAAAAGATGTCATGCAAGTTTGGAACGATGACAGAATTTTCACTTTGGTTGAACCATCCCTCACAGCAAAGTATACAGCTGCACAGTGAAGTTTCTCTTCTTAATATTGAATGAAGAAAGATGACTGGTCTCTGCAGGCTTGTCTTTACAGTTATGAGCTTCTTTTTAATCTTATTGGAGCATGTTTAATTTATTTGTGAGTAGTCGCCATCAAGCTTTTAGCATTTTTAATCCTGAGCACCATCGTGAAGCCTGTTACTTACTGTGTACAATTCAAATGTACAGTATATCTGTCTTATATCTCATAGCAGTGGATTAAGCTGATTTTACAACCACAGTTGTGCCGTAAATAGTGCTTTTAGCATAAATCACACTTTTGTTCGGCGCTCCACATCCTGACTGAGGCACAGTTACAGCACTCTTCAATCTCACAATTAATGTGTGTTGAGTAATGTGCCTTAAGTATGCAGGAGGTCCATCATTTCAATATTGCAGCTTTACTGTGTACAATTCAAATGTACAGTATATCTGTCTTATATCTCATAGCAGTGGATTAAGCTGATTTTACAACCACAGTTGTGCCGTAAATAGTGCTTTTAGCATAAATCACACTTTTGTTCGGCGCTCCACATCCTGACTGAGGCACAGTTACAGCACTCTTCAATCTCACAATTAATGTGTGTTGAGTAATGTGCCTTAAGTATGCAGGAGGTCCATCATTTCAATATTGGTTTGACCGGGTGAATTATGTGCTTGAGCTGTAGTCTCGTATGGATAGAATCCAGCATCCCAGCTCTGGAGTTAGGTGAGAGTTGCTATCTTTTGTTAAATACTGGATGTATCCCATCCTGCTGAGTGATCTCTTATTTAACCACCCTAAAATTTCATTATCCTAAAACTTTTTATGATCTTGAAACACATTAAGCAGGTGCTTAACATTGTTATAGAAGAGCCACTGTGTGCTCCGTCCAAATAAAATTGGAGTCTCTCTCAAGATGTTGTTTTGGAATCTGTTCAGAAATGATTTGGTTGCAGAACACATGCATTTTTGTCTTAAAGCATATCCTGCTGTACTTCCCCCGCCATTACAAAAATGTACCATTTTATTGGATTTTCTTTATTTAGTTACAATTAACATTATATTGTCACTCACCCCTAAAACTACTTGTAGGACCAAAAAATGAATACCTCGTATAGATTAAACATTCATTCATTCAGTTTCACAGCCCGTCTTGTCCCAGTACTCAAGAATCAGTGTAATGAAAGGATCATTACTGGACTTTGACTGTTTAGTCTTTGTATGTTTGTATATTGTCTATAATTAGAACCCAATCATGCTCAAGAGGGGGATCCTATAGAGAGGCAAACAACTTGAGAAGGGCTTAAACACATTATGCAGCAGCTCTGAGTAATGTTTCATCATACTTGTAATACGAGGGGAACCTTTGTAAAGAAAATTACCATTATTTTACATTCCAAGAATAGACATTTGCATTTCCTGTGGCCAATTTGGTCTCAAGTAAGTCATTAATATTGTATTTGCACTCAATTTTCCACTCAAAGTTCAGTGTAGAGAGATACAAGTGCAGTTCCTCCATTAAACATTTACCCAGTCTATCATACAGCTGACGTGGTGCCATTTAAAATTAGTGTTGATTTGACAGCAGAGTTTGATGCAAGCAGCAGGAAGTCGGTTATAGATTTTTTTTTAAGTATTAGTGTACTGAAACTGATATAAATAGGGAAACTTATGCGTCAAAACCATTTGATTCCATTAATTTACAAAAGTTCATGTTTCATCCAGGTTTTGCCATTATCTTGACACTTTGGTTAATAGCCTTAGCTTCACCGTAGCATTTATATGAAATATCAGGCTTGTCACAGTGCCAAGGAATACGACAGCTGACTCTGCTGTATGTACCAGCATCTTCCTAGCCATTTGAATAGGGGCCTGCCACAGTTGTACAATGTTTTAAATGAGTGGCTTTTAAATGAACTAACCTTGGATGAGCTATGGCGCATGGACCTTCAAAGTATTTTAGTTTGCGGAGTAAAAAAGTGGTGTCTGGATCGATTTTTATCTGCAGTATTACTCACAGGTGGCAGACCACCACTGTCTGCCATAGATCTCTGATTCGTTCAACACCGAATGCCATTTGCAGTCAAACACTACTGTGCCGCTGCATTTGTAAGTGGCTCGTTCGTTGTTCTCTTGATTTGAGTTGTATCATAGACAGAGTCTGAGGTTTGGTTTAGGAGGGGTATTGTAAATATTTAAACTTGAGTGCCATTGATTGGCACTGCCTTGGTAGATAAGGAGGATCCCACATTAGAGAGTCACTGCAATCAGCTGGCAGTGTGTTGGTTCGAATTTCAAATGTCGCAACTGAAATATGAAAATCCTTGATACCAAATTGCTGCAAAATGTGAAATGGAGTCCCAAGATGATTTTTGCATTGCAACATTAAACTCAGGCTACTGTAAGCCTGCTGAAAAACCATCAAGATTGGTAAAAATGTAGTATCACAATATTAATACCAAATTGCTGCAAAATGTGAAATGGAGTCCCAAGATGATTTTTGCATTGCAACATTAAACTCAGGCTAATGTAAGCCTGCTGAAAAACCATCAAGATTGGTAAAAATGTAGTATCACATCTGTGCCTTGCCACAATTCTGTCTCTGAGCTCTTCAGGCAGTTCTTTTGACCTCATGATTCTCATTTGCTCAGACTTGCACTGTGAGCTGTAAGGTCTTATATAGACAGGTGTGTGGCTTTGCTAATCAAGTCCAATCAGTATAATCAAACACAGCTGGACTCAACTTAAGGTGTAGAACCATCTCAAGGCTGATCAGAAGAAATGGACAGCCCCTGAGTTAAATATATGAGTGTCACAGCAAAGGGTCTGAATACTTAGGACCATGTGATATTTCAGTTTTTCTTTTTTAATAAATCTGCAAAAATGTCAACAATTCTGTGTTTTTCTGTCAATATGGGGTGCTGTGTGTACATTAATGAGGAAAAAAAAATAACTTAAATGATTTTAGCAAATGGCTGCAATATAACAGAGTGAAAAATTTAAGGGGGTCTGAATACTTTCCGTACCCACTGTATATACTGCCAGAAGTTTGGAATAGTTAACAATTTTTAATGCTTTCTTATGCTCACCAAGGCTGCATTTATTTGATTTATTAATGATAATAATTGTAAAACAGTAATATTGTGAAATATTAAAATGTAAAATAACTGTTTTCTGTTTTAATATATTTGAAAATGTAATTTATTCCTGTGATGCAAAGCTGAATTTTCAGCATCCTTTCTCCAGTCTTCAGTGTCAAATGATCCTCCAGAAATTATTCTAATAGTTAAGCACCAAATTAGCATATTTGAATGATTTCTGAAGGTACAATAATAAATGGTAATAATATTTCACATTGTTACAGTTTTTACTTTATTTTTGATCAAATAAATGCAGCCTCTTTGAGAAAAAATTACTTATTTAATTTGTATATTTTTTGCAATAAAATCTTTATCAGTATTAGCATATATTATATATCTTAGCATATTTTCTTTTGATTAAATCAGTGAGACTTCTCATTTTCTTTTTATTTATCTATAGTTGATCAGTGTCTTCATTGTTTTTGAAACATTGCTTTTGAAGCAAGTGTGCACTAAGCTTTAGTGCACACTGCACAGTTTACCCAGTTTCATATTTTGGTTAGCCTTTGACTAACGGAAAACCTTTTTATGGCTAGATAATTACTATAAATGCAAGATTAGTCCATATAGCTCATGTTAATTGGTTAACTATTTTCATTGAATCAGACTTCTGAGTGTGCAGTTCTTGTTTTTGTTATTATTCATTAAAAGAATGGCCAATAACAGTCATCTGTCACGAATTAAACTACAATGCTGCTTGCAAGGATATCTCCGTAAAAAGACAAAGTCCTTCTTTTACTGTATTTGGCAGTACGATGTCTTTTTTTTTATCTTATTGCATTTAATTCAGCCTGGCAACTCACATTTCACAGCTTATGTAATTTATGATTTAAAAAGACAAAGTCCTTCTTTTACTGTATTTGGCAGTACGATGTCTTTTTTTTATCTTATTGCATTTAATTCAGCCTGGCAACTCACATTTCACAGCTTATGTAATTTATGATTTCTTTTGCTGTGGAACAAGAGAATCAGAAGAAATATGTTCTTTGTAGCCAGATGGTCTAGTTAGGGCATATACGAGCCAAAGATAACAGGGCCATGCTTTTGAGCCAAACCCTGACCCCTTGGGTTAATTATGTCCATTACTGCAGGAAGCACACAAACAGGTCATTCTTACACTTTTTCATTTATACTTAAGAGTTTTTCCTGGAATTTGAAGTTGGGTATTTTAGGACTACATTAGTATTGTTCTGGCTGCAGTATGTGGACAGCTCAGTGTGTTTTTAGGGAATCATTGTGAAGGTTAATCTGCTCTTGTTTGGCTTACATGGACACCTAAGGAAACATGACCCAAACATAGTGTCACTTCACAAATGTGTGTCCTTGTAGAGAGGGATATAATATGTGTAATGTACTACCAGTGAAGCATGAGAATTGATAATAGTCAACAAGTCATTTGGAAACACAGAGAAATGGCCCTGGGTCCTTTTTTATCTCCTCAAAAAGCCTCAGAGGACAGTTAATATAGCTGGTGTGATGGCTTTCATTGCCATCCATATGTTTACTTGGAAATCTATACTGAATCACTGCATGATAACCACAATGATATGCAATTATGAGATTGATTGCTCGGACTCTGAATTGTTTTTTTTTTCACCGCTGTGGAGAAAAAGAGACCGTAAAAAAACGGCACTGTTTGAAGATATAATGACAGTGATCTCTAGGTTTTTTTCTCCAGTCTTCCTCTGAAATTTTCTTAATAACATCAGTGGGATTATAGTTTGCTAAAACTGATGACTCTGTCATTTGCTGTGTATGCTTGGATGGCCGCCTCTTTTTTTACAGTAGACAATGAGTTCATTGTACACACAGTGCAGATCTTCAACTGAATGCTTATACATTAAAACTTTGATCAATTTTTTTCTTCTTTGTTCTGCATATTGCTGTATTCTTTTTTCCTGGCAAAGAAAACTCCTGTTGCACTTAAAACGTATGAGATGCAAAAGATGGTAATGAAATTGTCTTTTCTGTCTTTTCCTACATCTTTTCTGGCATGGATAACACAATATGAAACACATTTCAGAAAGCAGAGGTAATAGCTTCAGAGTAATTATTTTTGATGTAATGATTCAGCTCTAAATTGACTAATCAATTTCCATAGAACAGTATAAAATAGGGCATTAAAGATATTGCCAGACATTAGTCACATCTTACAGTTGATTAGTGCATAGGTGATGATCACTTTAAAAAAAGCTTTAAAAATGGTTTCTAGTAAATTAATCCAAATGACTCTCTTGAGACTCCTTATGGAATTCTAGTGTAATTCAAAAGAGAGTGCCACAGGCTAAATAACAAATTTATAGTGATTATAGAGCTGTGAGCTGTAGAACTTAAATCCTGGGTGTTATGTTACTGAATAATATATGTGCAGATGTCATGACAGCTGGATGTGTACAACATTGGTCGTTTTGAGGTTTTCCTAGAATATGAGATCATTATGAGATCTATATGATCCTATATTCATAGAATATAAATATGAGATCTCATATTTTGAGACAGATGTCAGATGCAAGCAATTCAGATGTATAAGAGCTTTGTGTGATAATCTTGACGGGGAGTGGGAAGGTTTTATTCATGATAATGAATTAATCTATTACCTCTCAGTTTGAAGAGACAGACAAACCGCAAATCCAAATTATGCTGTCAACCAATTCTGAAATAAATAGCAAACAAAGAGTCTGAAAGAAAAATGTGCTTTTTGTATTTATAAAGAGAATTAAGATATAATATATAAGTATATAATATATATATGCTGTTGTATATAATATATATGCTATAATATATATACTTCTTGCTGTGTAATAATGAATGAAATGCACAATTGCAAAAGTGACAGAATCTGTCAAAAGTGACAGAACTCCGTCGGTGACTGAAGAATTGGGATCTCGCTTCAAGAGACCAATCTACTTCGAGTGTAACCAAACGAGCCAATGCACATTGGCATGCGATGATTGCATCCAGCTGCTGCTGATCACAGCGTGAGCATAAAAAGGCAGAAAGTGCAACGCATACCAGGTTGTCGCTAAGGACCCGAGCCGGTGACCCGTTACACGTATGTTACATACGTAACCAAGACGTTCCTTTTCAGGAATTGGGATCCCTGCCAAAGCGCCATGGATGCTGCCCCTTCCAGTGTCCTGTGCGAGCCGACTGTGCCCCTTTTTGGGTGTATAGAGGGGGGCCAGAGAGGATTTAACCTTCTCACCCCCCTAAGGAACCTGATGACCAGGTCATGCTTCCCTACCGACTTCCCTTCCACAGGGTCATGGTTAGCTGCAATCACAGCGACATAGACTTTAAGGGTGGAGGGAGACAGGCTTCGCTCCAATCCTTGCTGCAAAAGGAAAGCACAACCCTGATCGGGAATCTTCAGGGGTCTTCTCATTGAGAAGAACACCACTCGATGAACAGGTTCCACTTCAAGGTGTAAGCGTGTCTCGTAGATGGTGCTCTCGCCGAAGTGATGGTGTACTACCTCTTGGGGTAGGTCACCAAGAACCTCCGCATCCCATCCAGGGACCAGACATGAAGTTTCCAGAGTTCTGGACGCGGGTGCCACAGGGTGCCCCATCTCTGAGTCAGTAGATCCTTCCAATCTGCCAGGGAGGGGCTGTCTCGAGGAGCATTCGTTCGGGGAACCTATACGGGGCCAATACGACGCCACAAGCAGGACCTGCTCCTCGTCCTCCCTGACCTTGCACAGCGTCTGTGCGAGATGGCTCACTGGGGGAAACGCATAATCAGCACGTCTCCAAATCAGCTGGACCGTCTGGGGATGGAGTCTCCATTCTCCTGGGAGCGTAGCTCGTGACAGCTCATCGGCTGTACGGTTGAGCAGACCCAGAATGTGAATGGCACGAAGTGACCTCAGAACCTTCCGACTCCAAAGGAGGAGGTGGCGGGCAAGTTGCGACATGTGACAGGAGTGTAGACCACCTTGTCAATTGATGTACGCAACAGTCGCCGTGTTGTCAGTTCGGACCAGCATGTGCTTGCCTTGTAAGCGTCCTTTGAGACGGTTCAAGGCAAAGCGCACCACTAACAACTCCAGGCAATTGATATGCCAGTGCATTTGGGGGCCCGTCCACACCCCCGACACTGCATGCCCGTTGTATGTGGCCCCCCAGCTGGTGGTGGAGGCATCCGTGTAAACCCCAGCATGCCTGGAGACTTGTTCTAGGGGCACTCCTGCCCAGAGAAACGTAAGGTCTGACCACGGGGTGAAGGTTTGGCGACAGGCCAGTGTAACTTGGACCCGGTGAGTGCTGTGCTGCCACGCCCACATCGGGACTCGGCCATGAAGCCAGTGCTGAAGCGGTCTCATATGCTGCTGCCATATGCCCCAGGAGCCTCTGAAATAGTTTCAATGGGACCAATGTCTTGCCCTTCAACGAATTCAAGCAGTTCAGCACCGACCGCGCACGTTCCTCTGTGAGGCGTGCTGTCCGTTCGACCGAATCCAACTCCATACCGAGAAAAGAGATCCTCTGCGTCGGGAGGATTTAACCTTCTCACCCCCCTAAGGAACCTGATGACCAGGTCATGCTTCCCTACCGACTTCCCTTCCACAGGGTCATGGTTAGCTGCAATCACAGCGACATAGACTTTAAGGGTGGAGGGAGACAGGCTTCGCTCCAATCCTTGCTGCAAAAGGAAAGCACAACCCTGATCGGGAATCTTCAGGGGTCTTCTCATTGAGAAGAACACCACTCGATGAACAGGTTCCACTTCAAGGTGTAAGCGTGTCTCGTAGATGGTGCTCTCGCCGAAGTGATGGTGTACTACCTCTTGGGGTAGGTCACCAAGAACCTCCGCATCCCATCCAGGGACCAGACATGAAGTTTCCAGAGTTCTGGACGCGGGTGCCACAGGGTGCCCCATCTCTGAGTCAGTAGATCCTTCCAATCTGCCAGGGAGGGGCTGTCTCGAGGAGCATTCGTTCGGGGAACCTATACGGGGCCAATACGACGCCACAAGCAGGACCTGCTCCTCGTCCTCCCTGACCTTGCACAGCATCTGTGCGAGATGGCTCACTGGGGGAAACGCATAATCAGCACGTCTCCAAATCAGCTGGACCGTCTGGGGATGGAGTCTCCATTCTCCTGGGAGCGTAGCTCGTGACAGCTCATCGGCTGTACGGTTGAGCAGACCCAGAATGTGAATGGCACGAAGTGACCTCAGAACCTTCCGACTCCAAAGGAGGAGGTGGCGGGCAAGTTGCGACATGTGACGGGAGTGTAGACCACCTTGTCAATTGATGTACGCAACAGTCGCCGTGTTGTCAGTTCGGACCAGCATGTGCTTGCCTCGTAAGCGTCCTTTGAGACGGTTCAAGGCAAAGCACACCACTAACAACTCCAGGCAATTGATATGCTAGTGCATTTGGGGGCCCGTCCACACCCCCGACACTGCATAGGGGCTGTCTCGAGGAGCATTCGTTCGGGGAACCTATACGGGGCCAATACGACGCCACAAGCAGGACCTGCTCCTCGTCCTCCCTGACCTTGCACAGCGTCTGTGCGAGATGGCTCACTGGGGGAAACGCATAATCAGCACGTCTCCAAATCAGCTGGACCGTCTGGGGATGGAGTCTCCATTCTCCTGGGAGCGTAGCTCGTGACAGCTCATCGGCTGTACGGTTGAGCAGACCCAGAATGTGAATGGCACGAAGTGACCTCAGAACCTTCCGACTCCAAAGGAGGAGGTGGCGGGCAAGTTGCGACATGTGACAGGAGTGTAGACCACCTTGTCAATTGATGTACGCAACAGTCGCCGTGTTGTCAGTTCGGACCAGCATGTGCTTGCCTTGTAAGCGTCCTTTGAGACGGTTCAAGGCAAAGCGCACCACTAACAACTCCAGGCAATTGATATGCCAGTGCATTTGGGGGCCCGTCCACACCCCCGACACTGCATGCCCGTTGTATGTGGCCCCCCAGCTGGTGGTGGAGGCATCCGTGTAAACCCCAGCATGCCTGGAGACTTGTTCTAGGGGCACTCCTGCCCAGAGAAACGTAAGGTCTGACCACGGGGTGAAGGTTTGGCGACAGGCCAGTGTAACTTGGACCCGGTGAGTGCTGTGCTGCCACGCCCACATCGGGACTCGGCCATGAAGCCAGTGCTGAAGCGGTCTCATATGCTGCTGCCATATGCCCCAGGAGCCTCTGAAATAGTTTCAATGGGACCAATGTCTTGCCCTTCAACGAATTCAAGCAGTTCAGCACCGACCGCGCACGTTCCTCTGTGAGGCGTGCTGTCCGTTCGACCGAATCCAACTCCATACCGAGAAAAGAGATCCTCTGCGTCGGGCAGAGTTTGCTCTTTTCCCAGTTGACCCCGAAGACCCAACTGGCTGAGGTACCGGAGCACCAGGTCCCTGTGCTCGTACAACTGATCCCGAGACTGTGCTAGTATAAGCCAATTGTCGAGATGGTTGAGGATGCGAACACCCTGCTCTCTGAGGGGAACAAGAGCCCCCTCCGCGACTTTCGTGAAGACACGAGGAGACAGGGGCAGCCCGAAGGGCAGGACCTTGTACTGGTATGCACGTCCCTCGAACGCGAACCACAGATATGGTCTGTGGCGCGGAAGGATCAACACATGAAAGTACGCATCCTTCAGGTCGATCTCTGCAAACCAATCTCGGGAACAGATGCACCCGAAGATGCGTTTCTGCGTCAACATCTTGAGCGGTAACCGGTGAAGGGCCCGGTTCAAGACACGCAGGTCCAAGATTGGTCGTAACCCAGTAAAAGGTGCCGTCCATGACCTGGTGATCTCCTCATGCACCTCCGGGAAGAAAGGCACCGGGGCGGGGTGCTGAGGACCAGCGCGAGCCACCCCGAGAAACCAATCATCCAACCTCGAGGGCTCGGGAGGGCTCAGGTTTCCACTCGAGCCCTACCCTCTCGGTTGCCCGGGAAAGTGTAGCCGACATCTCTGGATCCGATTCAGGCATTGCCACCATCCTGGAGGGCGGCAGCGCAGCCGAATCTTCCTCTCCAGAGAGCTCTCCCTCCGATGCAGTGATCGACATCCGGTCATCGGGAGGAGTACCGCAGGATACTGCTGGTACGCTCTTCGAAAAGCTGGTATGCATTGCACTTGCTACCTTTTTATGCTCACGCTGTGATCAGTGGCAGCTGGATGCAATCATCGCATGCCAATGTGCATTGGTTCGTTTAGTTACTCTCGAAGTAGATTGGTCTCTTGAAGCGAGATCCCAATTCGTCAGTCACCGACGTGACATCGAGAGTGACCGACTGAAAGGGAACATTTTGAGTAAGATTTAACTGAATACCTAATTCAAAAGAACCAGGTGCAATTTTTCATGTTTTAATTTTATTCTCTTTTTTTCATTTGATTTAATATTTATTTATTTGGTGAGTAGCCATCATGTACAATCAGCTTCTCATAAATCTGCAATACACTAAAACAGAAAATTGTCCTATAAATGACCATTTTTATTAACTCCTATTACCATTAAAGGGATAGTTCGCCCAAAAATGAAAATTCTGTCATTATTTCTCACCCTCAAACTGTTTCAAAAGACCTTCGTTCATCTTCGTCACAAATTAAGATATTTTTGCTCTTTTGACCCTGCATAGACCGCAATGCAACTGACATGTTCAAGGCCCAGAAAGGTTGTAAGAGCATCGTTTAAATATCAATCAACCGTAATGTTATGTAGCTATGAGAATACTTTTTGTGAGCAAAGAAAACAAAAATAATGACTTTATTCAACAGTTACCACGACACATGCGTGTGCATTCCACCACAGCATGCTAGTTGCATTCTTGTCTATGCAGGGTCAGAAGGCTCTAGGATTTCATTAAAAATATCTTAATTTGTGACTAAGATGAACGAAGGTCGTATGGGTTTGGAACAAGATAAGGGTGATTAATTAATGACAGAATTTTCTTTTTTGGGTGAACTATCCCTTTAACATTTCTGTGAATGACAGCATTTCAGTCCTGGGTGATATTTGAATTGAACTAGTTGTTTCACTTGAATGCTAATTACATTTCACCAAGATTGCAGATGAGTCATACAGAAGAGTATCAAACAGTTATGTCAAATTAGATAATGACCTCTTGACCTAAGAAAAATAGTATAGGTGTGGATGGTAGCAGCAATTTAATATGAGCCTCGACAGCTGAATATTTTGCCAAGTTAAATTGGTCTTCTTGTTAAACATGATAAGCTGATGTTGTGCTCTCTCCCTCTGCAGGTTCTGTTATTTGTGACAAGAGATTAGCGGGCCTCCTCCTCCTTCAAGCCTCCTCCCTCCTGCTGTTCAGTTCTGGGGAAAGGATGTGCCCCTATAGCTGCCGTTGCGAGGGAAAGATTGTCCATTGTGAGTCGGCTGGCTTCCAAGACATCCCAGAAAATATTTCAGTTGGTTGTCAAGGTCTATCCCTGCGCTACAATGACCTGCATACAATGCTCCCTTACCAGTTTGCCCATCTTAACCAGCTACTGTGGCTGTACCTGGACCACAATCAAATCATGTTTGTGGATAGTCGTGCTTTTCAAGGGGTGCGGCGATTGAAGGAGTTGATCTTGAGCTCCAATAGAATTTCACAGCTTCATAATGTCACTTTTCACGGAGTACCTAACCTACGCAGTCTCGACCTCTCCTACAACATGTTGCAGGAGCTGCAGCCGGGCCAGTTTTTTGGTCTTCGAAAACTGCAGAATCTGCACTTGCGGTCCAACGGGCTGACGACGATCCCTGTCCGGGCGTTTCTTGAGTGCAGAAGCTTGGAGTTTCTAGACTTGGGCTATAATCGGCTTCGGGTTCTTACTCGTACGGCATTCCTGGGTTTGTCTCGACTTATGGAGCTCCACCTGGAGCATAATCAGTTTTCACGAATCAACTTCTTTCTTTTTCCTCGCCTTGCTAACCTTCGTGCCCTGTATCTACAATGGAACCGTATTCGAGCTGTCAACCAAGGCCTTCCGTGGAGCTGGTACACCTTGCAAAAGCTTGATATCTCTGGCAATGAGATACAGGTACTAGATCCTGTAGTATTTCAATGCCTCCCCAATCTTCAGGTCCTCAACTTAGAGTCTAACAAACTGGCCAATATGTCTCAGGAGGTTGTGGCTGCCTGGATCTCCCTAACAACCATTAGCCTTGCAGGCAACATGTGGGATTGTGGACCAGGCATTTGTCCTCTTGTTGTCTGGCTCAAGAATTTCAGAGGCACCAAGGACACTAGTATAATCTGCAGCAGTCCTAAGCACCTTCAAGGGGAGAAGGTTATGGAGGCTTCAAAGACCTACATTGACTGTGATGACTACGAAATTACTGCTCAATCACCTTTGTATCTGCTGACCTTTGATCCAAATTTTGACCTTACTCTTGAACCGACTGACCCGACAATGGCTCCTACAACACCGCCTCCACCCTTGCCTTCACCTGCCTCTGAGGTGCCATTTCCACCTCCCCATCCTCGACCGCCTCAACGCCCCACCTTCCCCAGCCGTGCAAATCCAGATCCCAGAGACGCCCATCAATGGACACCCTCATCATCCGACAGTTTATTAGTCACGCCAGCTCCTGAGCAAGACAACGTGTCATTTCACAAAGTGGTGATGGGTGGGGTGGCACTGTTCCTCTCAGTGTCCCTTGTCTTGTCAGTAATTTATGTCTCCTGGAAACGTTACCCTGGTGCCACCCGGCTTTTGCAGCAGAGTACAGTGGGCCGTAAGCGTAGGAAAAAGAGTCAGGAGCCTGAACAGAACCTGAGCTCCCAGCTCCAGGAATATTACATGAGCTACAACCCTGCAGCCACGCCAGAAGCCTTGGAAGTGCTGGGCAATGGGACAGGTACCTGCACCTGCACCATATCCAGCTCCCGGGAATGTGAGGTATGACATGTGAAAGCAGCCTAAAATCAAATCAGATCAAAACAAATGAACGACTCAGGAAATAGAGGTAATTCTTCATTGTGCATGGTACAAATATTCATCAGAGCAAGGGTAAGCACACTTGACTCCTTAGGTTCTTGAAATGTCTCATTTACTCTACTTTCCTTGACTCCACTTTTTAAATTAATAGACACACTGTCTTGGTATGCATTTATATGGGCATTTCTGGCTGATACTAATAATTATTTATTTTTGAAGCTGATAACTGGTACATTGGCTGACATTAAATATCATAACTTTGATAACTTTAAAGATCCAGACATCTACATGCTTATATCGATACCAAACATTATATTAAATATATCTGCATTTTTACTTATCAGACTGATAAACAGTCACATTTATTGAGTGATACCAATATGACCACAGAAACATTGTGCATCCCTAATGTTGTCATACAATGTAAACCCTAAACCAGGAGTCAATGGTCTCTTTACCAAAAAGCACTGCCCTGCCTCACACATCTGCATCTTGGTTTTGGCCTCATTATTTCACTTGTGAAAGGCTTATTCATTTTGTTTGTCCTAATGATTATGATTAGTATGCTTTGTGTTTGGGACACTGATATTCACTTGAGATGTAAAAGGGTTTCTGAAAACCTCTGATTTGATTATTATTATTATTATTATTTACTTGCAGACAGTCAAAACCCAGCCTGTTGCATTGGGAATGGGTTTGCATCATTTAGCTTCTGAGAGTACAGCAGAAAGAACTTAAAAAAAGACATCTGTCGATAATTAAAATTGCAGTGCAGGCTAGTGATATATTGATTGTCACAACCCATTAGAGCATGCAAAATGGATCCTACTTTAGTCTCTAATGTCATGTTTAAAAGCATCATTCTCTCTATCTGTCTAAGTCCATAACTGGTTTTTATTCAGCTCTTTTGAAAGATTTTAAAGGCTGCATTTTAATTTGGGATGTATTTCATGTGCAAAGCAATGACTGTTATCTTTTAATCATACTGGGATGACATAGGTGATGAAAGGCAGAGAAATAGTCAAGTTTGTCACCAGCGTTCATAGCATGAAGTGAAGATGCTGTTTTTAACAGTCATGCAAAATCCCATGATGCGGATCTGCTTCAGTTCAGCCAGAAATAGTCTGTAAAAATCTGTAAAATCATGATTTCCGTCTTCCCCTCTTTGATGTTGTAAAGAGTGTCTCACCGCAAAGAGATAAATCTTATCAATGGACGTGCATAGGGCATGTTTGAACAAAAAGGTTTATTTGCACTTAAAAGAGAATCTGTATATGGCAAGGAAACCAAAATGCTCAACTGGAAGTAATCTACTTATTCAAATTAGCTAATGGAAGTAACCAAACATCGGTGAATAAGAAAAGCTATTAAACTCTGTAAATGTTTAGTTCGAGCAATGAAATCACTGAGTTGAATTATTGAGACAATGAACATCCATAATAAAACAAACAATAAAAAGTGCTAATTAGGGATGCACCGATACTGAGCTCCTGTACTCGTACTCGTTAAAATGCCCCGATACCAAACGCTGATACCACACAGCATGTGTAAACACCAACAACAGACAGCAGAATGGAGTTATTAGAGATTAAGGATGTATACGAAGTATATGTATGCAATGAATATAATGTTAAACATTCAGTATTAACGCCTGTATAGCTGATGTGCGTGAGCTGATAAACAAAGCACGCTGAGTGGATTGAGCACGCGGCGGCACAGATGCGCGAGCTTGTCGAGTGAATATATCTTTCTCACAGACATCACTGGAACGTTTGTAGTTCGGTTGGATACGTCAAAAACAAGTAAAAAAACGCGACCTCTATTTCTGAAA
This sequence comes from Sinocyclocheilus grahami, assembly GCF_001515645.1. NCBI lineage: Eukaryota > Metazoa > Chordata > Actinopteri > Cypriniformes > Cyprinidae > Sinocyclocheilus > Sinocyclocheilus grahami. Next base: position 694,750 of record NW_015505657.1, on the reverse strand, counting down.
ATATCAGTTAGGAGATTTATAACGAGTGGTTCCCTGCATTATTACAGCAAAGCGCGTGATTACAGTACTAAGCAGCTGCAATGGAGCAGCTCTAATGCTATTAAATTAAAGATGATGTACCACAAAGCAAAAAAATTAACAGTGAAAGTAACAAAAACTTGTAAAATACATTTTAATGGGCATAATTAAGTGTGAAAATAACCGAAGGATATACAGTCAAACCAAAAATGATTCAGAGACCAGATATCATTTTAGATTTTTTTTTTACTAGTGGGTGCAGGATACTAGAGTTCATTTATGTAAGTAAAGTAAACTGTGATAAATTATACCCAACAATTCTTCATACAGTGGACTACCAGTAAAACTGATAAAAAAATTGGGACCAAAAATTATTCAGACAGAGTCTGGGAAAAAAACATTGAAGTTGAGGTTTGCATGAAGCTGGGTGACAGCATGCCCAGGAGACTACAGGCTGTCATTAAGGCTAAGGGTTGCCCGACTAAGTATTGATAGTTGTGTAAATACTGTCATACTAACAGCTGTCTGAATAATTTTTGGTTTATTGTAATCCATTACATACCTTTCTATCAAAGTTATCTAACATTATCAAGCTGAATTTGTTTTGACACAGTTTAACTCGGAGTTCTTGTCATATTTATTACCATTTTCTAAACTATAGCGAATAAACTGTGATAATGTGAGAAATGTTGAAGGTGTCTGAATAAATTTTGGTTTGACTGTATCTATTTGATAAATTAAGTTAACCAACTAACATTATACATACTCTTTTGGTTTCTGTACCCAATATTTAAAAAATTTACAAATGCAATAAAAATATTGGTATCGGTATCGGGTGAGTACTGGGAAAAAGTAGTATCGGTGCATCCCTGGTGCTAATACAATACAAGTTTTCTTTTAACTGATGCTTCAGAATTTCTGTACAAGTTTTCAGTGTTATTTTAGAGATTCTGTGTAAAACACCACCTCCATAACAAGGTGGGTGGTTGCATGGCAGATTCATTTGCACCTTGTCAGTGCACTTGGTGTTACCCCAAAAAGATACGTCTTGTTTTGAATTGTGAGGAAGCAAGAGAACACTTTATTGATCCCAAAAAGGAAATTCAGTTATTTCAGCAGCTATACTTCTTTCTAGGCATATTCATCTGAGAGAGTTGCACACCTTTAATGGTAGCAAGGAAGAAGGGACTCAGTGGAGCCCCATGATATGGATGCTTTTCATGATTTCTGAAAGCCTGGACAGCATTGCCTTGAACTACCACCTGTAGGAGAATGAGGTTTGGTCTTGGACTGAGGTACCTTTCTTGATTAAGTTAGAGCCTTGTGGCACCTCTTGCCTATGTACCGCAACCCCTTCTTATACAAGGAGTTTGTTTTTGCTACCCACTCTTGTTTATTGACCAGGGGGACCCCATGTAGGCCTATTCCACCCCAGTGTCGCCGCCATTTATGGTGAAAGGGATGAATGGAATTATTCTCCTCCAAAAGTCTCCTTACCATTCCTTAGTCTAAGTCTTAGAAGAAGATTTTGAATAGAGGCAATGGATTCCCATGGAGCTATTCACACCGAATACGAACTATCGCCCGCTGACAAACTGAAGTTGTTGTTTTTTTTCTTTGGTGGTGGTGTTTATTTATTTTTTTACTTGTCCAGCATTGAAATGCATCGGCCATTAGGATGTCCAGAGCCACTGTGGATACACATATCAGAGCATAATTTGTGACTGACATGTTCTAATAATTAGATAATTGAAGAAAATGAATGAATGAATGACAGTTAAAACCTGCTGAACACTAAATACAAAATAACAGCTAAAAGAGGCTCATTTGCAGAGTAGTTGAAAATAGTGCACAATTTTCACAGTGTACAACCAGAGCCAGAACATTTCAGCCTCCAATTTATTTTCATTTTATAAAACCTCTTCTTCCACTCCTCATAGTCCAGTGCCTCTTGGCCCACATCGCTTTGATCCCAATATACATTTATCCATTTATTAATAAAGAGTCTACAGAATAAAAGAAAACATGACCCAACCTGAATTATTTTGCCAAAATAAATAATATAATCGCTGCAGGGTAACCGGTGCATTACAGCTACTATTAGCATCATAATACAGAAGACAATTTATAAGATTAATACTATGCTTTTACTCAAAACTCACTTTAAACACACCATTGAGTGTTTGTAATATCTTCCGGTTGCGATCTAATGCAACTTTTGGTTATATAATGTTGTTGAAATGTTATTAATAGCCTTTTATAATCAGCTAATGACTACACTTAGTATTTCTCTCATAAACATCCTTTATTGTTATGAAAATACTAGTGGTTTAATGGATCACAAATCTCACGGTTCGGATCACATTACGGTTTTTGACCCACGGATCGGATCATTTTTTCGGATCAGCAAGAAAAGAAAAATATTTCAATTTAACTTGCTTTCCATTTATTACTTAAAGCGAACTACTTCTTTGATACCACAGCAAATACTACTAGATTAACTAAGAAAGTTCAAACATGATTAAAGAGACAAGAGAACAGCCAGTAAAAATAAGAACAAAAACACAAATTGCAAGCATAGATAAATACAACAGAATATGTTACAAATAAAATAAGGTTGGTAGTAGAAAATACCCCGAATCGCATGAAAATCGTATACAAATCATATACTATTATATTCGTGTGTTTATTAGCTTAATGTTTCACATACCTTTCTCTGGGTTTGTTATGTACGAAACAACGTGGAAGTTCAACATGGAAGAGAAAGGGGGATACAAACACATAATATGAGTGACATATGAGTGACGTGAGCAGCAACAGCGATCGTGGAAGAGAAAACAGGCAGACAGCACTAGAAGCTGCTAATGCTCATCAGATTGCAACATTAAGTGGAAAATTAACAGAAATTATGATTGTTTAAAGAAATATGAAGTAAACGTGTAAAGATACCAGTATTTATTCAAATGGGAAAACTTTTGGAATAAAAGCCCTAATGGACACTGTCCAGTGCAGCTTGCACACCTATGTTTTGTCAACAGCTTCTGGTGGCCACCTCATAATTTTCTATGCAGGAAAAAAACTGTGTTTTATTAAATAAAAATGAGTGCCGTCACAAGTTACTTACTTACTATACTTAAACTCTTCTAAACTATTCCAACTCAAAAAGTGGTAACGTTGAAGTTATGTTACCGTGGAGTAATGTTTGCCAGGTATTGCTACAGCAGCAAATAAAAACAACCACCCCCCCACAAAAAAAAAAAGCATAAACCAAAATAAGTTCAAGATAAAGATATAACTAACCCTAAACTGTAACTTCCCACTTTATGAACTTCCTGAAGCATCACATTACGTGGTAAAAAACAAGTCTAAAGACTCTTGTAATAACTGGATATGGCAACGTAGCCATGGTGTAGTTCTTTATTGCCTAACTTTAGCTTTTTACTTCTGCTGATTGTATTGAGGCATTAAAATTCATAAAAGTTTAATTTAATTCAATTATGAAGATTATTGCTGAGCAACATAGGAGTGAGTCCATCGATATCGTTTTGTGAGTTCACATAATTGTTTATTTCTATTTATTTATTTATTTTTACCTAGAGTTTGCAACCCTGAGAAATACAAACTCTAAATTTTAAGTCTGATTTATTTTGATTTTTTTTTTTTTACAATATTTATACACCATTAACTTTATTAATTAAATTACTCTTAATTACTTTGACTTTTTTTTTTGTTTTTACCAATGTTTTGCTGCTTACTTTGCCTTATGTTTAGTCTGTAAGTCTTAAGTCCAGGTATCATCTTAGTCATCTTCTAGAGTTGAATGTCTTCATTCTTACAACATCTCATTATGACTCAATAATAAACACACTGTAACCTCAATGAGAGCAGTAAAACGTTTAAGGAATGAGCCTGCTCAATATAAAATATATTTATTCCTATGATTAAAGCTCCTTTGAATATTGTCAAAAGAACTGAGAAAAAAAATTACATATAAAGATTAAAGCAAGCTGTGTGACAGAAAACATACTTTAGATATAACAGCATCACTTACTAGACCGTTCAGGTCCTTAGTCTCAGTAGAACTGTTGTTTTTGTTATTGTACCGGTTCCTCGCGATGTTTAATAATACAAGAGCAGGCGTCCATTCTGCTTATGTGAGCACAGTGTTGCTGTGCCGGGTTCAGAGCTTTTCGTTTCAGGCCATGCACAGTGGAGGCCGTCCCTGTGGATGCTGGTAAGACGCGCTGATCATGAGCAGTACCCATGTATCACAGTGTGCTGAAGCTTTTAGTCTGCAATAGAATCTGCAGTGGCGAGCAGGAAGGGGAGAAGGAATGAAAGCCCAGGCAGCTCTTTGGACTTGAATGAGCTTATTCATCTCTTCCTTTTGCACAGAATGCATTAGTAAGTTTCAGATATGTTGGTTCTGAATTTTCAATATGTGAAAATAAAATCACAGTGTGGATGGGGAACATGCTTCAGATATCTTTGGGATACAGTCAGCTGCTCTTTAGGCTCCTACATGATTTAATAAAATGTGAAGGATTTAGGATTTTTTTTGGGGTGAAACATTAAATTAAATGTTACATTTTGAAGCACAAAGACTGAAATATTCAACATAGGCTCATTGGAAATACATGCCTCTAAATACATTTCTGCAAAACTGAAGAAAAAAAAACTTACCTATACATACGAATCGCTGCAGTTTCCAGTTGAAATAAACACTAGAGGCAGTAAAACTCGCAGGTTCACAGTTTTGATTAATAAAGCCTAATTTTTCGCACAATTACTTGAGGAATATCATGTTATGAATTCAAAACAATTTGAATATGCTGCAACATCTGAAAACTGCTACTTTTGAACGTTAGCCTCACATATCCAGCTTCATATGTGTGGGTTTTTATATTCAGTAGGTTTGTTCAGTAGCTCACGCAGTATGGAGTTTGACTTGAGAGATGAAGAGCTCGGGTACGAATCCCGTGAAAATACAGTTCCATAAAACAGTTCAAACCTGCATATACTGTAAGTCACTTCAAATGGCACGGTTGTATCAACAAATCCGTTTTTGTACTAGTTTTGCATTTGTTAACAGTTTAGGGTTGGGTTTGGTGTAGGGGATATTTCCAACACGATAGAGCATTAAAGGGTTAGTTCACCCAAAAATGAAAATGAGTGTTTTACTCACCCTCGAGGCATCCTAGGTGTATATGACTTTCTTCTTTCAGACGAATCATATCGGAGTTATATAAAAAAATTGTGCTGGCTATTCCAAGCTTTATCAGTGCAGTGGGTGGGTGTTTCTGTTGAACAGTCCACAAGATGTCAAATAAAGTGCGTGCATCCATAATAAAACGTCCCGCACACAGCTCCGGGGGGTGAATAAAGGCCTCCTGTAGCGAATCCATGCGTTTTCATAAGAAAAATATCCATATTTCAAACGTAATAAACACTTTTCTCTCACTTCCGGTATCTGTCATACGCGGAAGCCGTTCCGGGCAGATGACGTAGGACGTATGTGTCATGCTCTCCTCTGAGATATGCTAGTCTCATGAATTTGTTTACAGGAGCAAAGGAAGCAAAGTTTCCTTGCTTTAGCAAAGGAAAACTAGTCTGCTCTTGGCTTATATCGATATCCTCCGGCATTTTTCTTTACAAATCCTCGGTTTGTACTTCTAATTCGTGACCGGCATTTTGTTTTGTTCTCTCTCCGCATTCGTCACTGTTCAACAGAAACACCCGCTGACTGCAATGATAAAGCTTGGAATAGCCAGGACAATTTTTAATATAACTCTGATTGGATTCGTCTGAAAGAAGAAAGTCATATACACCTAGGATGCCTCGAGGGTGAGTAAAACACAGGCTAATTTTCATTTTTGGGTGAACTAACCCTTTAACTTTTAGCGACTCTCCTCGGATATTTGAATTATGAACCATCGCAATACGTAACTGAAGCAACGTTAATAAAAACACAGCAATATGTGCCTATATCAACGTAACAAAAACGTGCCAGGGTCACGTATTGAATCCACGTTTTAGCGCCACTCACAGGACGTTTCACTTTGAAACTGCCGCGAAACATGCAGTACACTCTTAAAAATAAAGGTGCTTCAAAAGGTTCTTCAAGCGATGCCATAGAAGAACCATTTTTGGTTCCACAAAGAACCATTCAGTCAAAGGTTCTTTAAAGAACCATCTTTTTTACATTTGTATAATCTGAAGAACCTTCTTTAACATCTGAAGAACCTTTCTGTTTCACAAAAGGTTCTTTGTGGTGAAAGGTTATTTATGGAACCATTTAGACAAAAAGGTTATTCTATGGCATCGTGAAGCACCTTTATTTTTAAGAGTGTAAGGTACGTGATTATGGTGTTGCAGAAATGTATTTAAAGGCACATATTTCCAATGAGCCTTGTTTCGAAATAGTATTTTATTATAAAAATGTACTCCAGTAATATTTTTTACAACTATGAAAATTATTATTACAACTCGTTTATTTATTTATTTAGTGAGTGAGGGAACCTTTTTTTTTGTAGTGAGTGACTTGGCAAAATTTTTCAGTGCTGAGCGATGCCATAGAAGAACAATTTTTGGTTCCACAAAGAACCATTCAGTCGATGGTTCTTTAAAGAACCATCTTTTTTACATTTGTATAATCTGAAGAACCTTCTTTAACATCTGAAGAACCTTTCTGTTTCACAAAAGGTTCTTTGTGGTGAAAGGTTATTTATGGAACCATTTAGACAAAAAAGTTATTCTATGGCATCGTGAAGCACCTTTATTTTTAAGAGTGTAAGGTACGTAATTATGGTGTTGCAGAAATGTATTTAGAGGCACATATTTCCAATGAGCCTTGTTTCGAAATAGTATTTTATTATAAAAATGTACTCCAGTAATATTTTTTACAACTATGAAAATTATTATTACAACTCGTTTATTTATTTATTTAGTGAGTGAGTGAACCTTTTTTTTATAGTGAGTGACTTGGCAACATTTTTCAGTGCTGCATTTGCATTACATTTATGCATTTACCAAACACTTTTAATCAAAATGACGTACAATAGAGGAATATACACAATTTATAACAAAGCCAACAATACCTATAGTATACAATGCCTTGTTTCATACAACCAGTTTATTTTCTGATTTAACAATTACATGCCCAACCTTTTCCATCAATATTTAAGACGAAAATTGCATAGATACACTTGTCTATAATACTAGTTGATAATACTCGGGTAAATGTGCACGCTCTAGTCTAATCTACAAGACTTCACGGCACTCTGTAGGAGTGTTTTGTTTTGTTTTTGGCAAAATACTGATAATGTCAAATCGTTAAAACAACAATTACGATATTATCGCAGACGATATATATCGCACAACCTGCACCACTGTCTTTTTGGCAAATTTGTGCGAAACCTTTTGCTAAACTGTCAAAGCCTCATTTTAACCACCAATGCAACGATGCAAGTATTTACCTTACCTATACTGCGAAGGGTTGATGTCGAGATTTTATAAGCTGCTAGTTTGGTCTCCCTAGGCAAACACAGCTTACACTGCATAATAGAGCTTAAAAATGGCCAGGGGATCACTTCATTTCCTTCAAGTTAAATTTCATCAGAATATGACGGGGTTTCGTTTTCAGCTGGGTCTGCACCATAATGCCTGTCTTGTCCGTCTGCATCTTTCTTGTGATTTTATCGCAAGTTTGTTCTCCTTGCCCATTATTTACTGCAGTAGTTTCCAGGGAGCGATTTTTGTTTCACTCAGTAATTAATATGTTTACAATACTTCAAACAATATATACTTAAGTAAAAGTAAAATTACATATTTTTAAAATTACTTAAAAAAGTAAAAGTACACAAAAAGCTATTCAATTACAGTAACACGAGTAAATGTAATTCGTTACTTTCCACCTCTGGTCTCATCTCATTCATCTCTCTACTGCAAGCCAGTTTTTTTATTTTTTTTTTTATTTTTATTTTTTTACATCATATGAACCAGAAACAGCACATGCCCATTGATTCTCATTGCCTCATCAGACTAAAATGTCCACTAAATACTTAATGCCTCTAGAGGTCAAACTGGGGCATCATTATGAATGTTACGAAATTTATGATTCACTATGATTGTTATATTTTTAAAAGCTTTTATTTAAGACCAGTTTCCTTTCACACCTCCCCAAATTACCCATTAATGTGTTAATTGATCATCTGTGGAGATTAATAGTAGACTGGACTTTTAAAACGCTTGAGACAGTAAAAGCCAGTGAAGAAAAAGTAAAAATAGTTCAAAGTTCAAAGGTAATTAGAGAAGTATAACATGTCTTTCAAACTTTTGTCTCCTTCTACCCTTAAACTGACGTCTCTTCAAAAATAAATACAAAACTAGGACACGTGGTAAATCAGGTGTAGGAAATTATAATATGAATTTAACAAATTAGGCCAAACATAAATACTTTTCCACTTCTTGTGAACCAAGCGTGAAAGTCTTAAATCATCTTGTTTGTACATTGTAAATGTCTCTAGGCTTGCCCCAAATGGACATTTTATTGTACAAAAGGTCTTGTGTTTTATTAAAAGCCCCAGCTGGAACCATATACAGTCCTCAGGCGAAGACAACAGGGAAGCCTGATTTTCTTCTTCTTCTTGGTAGAGCTTTAAAATAAATGTGAGACCGCAGCAATTTTAAAAGAGAGAGAGAAAGAGATACTCGTGATCTACTGCAGTGGCAGAATAAACAACCAAATGAGTAAATTCAATTGACATGCTGCTTTCACTCTGGGCATGTTGAAATATTTAAACTCTTTCAAAACGCCATTCAAGTTTTCATTTGATGAGTACACAGATGGAGGATGCACACTTTAGCCCCATCATCATGCCAATCTAATGGTCCATTGCAGCTTTGTTGATATAGTGGAGCCTCTGGCCCATACATATTTCTTATTAAATACAGGAAGCATTTTTAATCATTGAATTATTTTTATCTTCCGTTTGTGCATTTCCTAGGAAACTTTCATTTGAACAGCTCAGTGAAATCTGATGGCTACACAGTTGGATTTTTGATATCTTGGTTTCTGGTTTTCAAGTTATACAGCTTCCAACCATGAGTTAACAGACTAAAGGCCCATTCACACCAAGAACGATAACTATAAATATAACGATAAAGATATAGTTCTAAAAATCGTTCTCAATATTAAAGAATAGCAGAGTTCACACCACAGCTATAACGATAAAGGAACAGAGAAACGATATCCTTGGAATCACTTCCAGAACGATTTTTTCCCAGCTGATGAATGACAAAAACATTGACAGCCAATCCGAATCCATCCTGCTGTAACGAGCTGGACGCTAACATTGTCATCTTTATAGTTATCTTTTTAGTTATCGTTCTTGGTGTGAACAGGGCTTTAATCTTTAGCAAAGAGCTTCAGTGAATGTGCGAGGATGGAATATAGAGAAGAAAAAAAAGATCTCTAATCTCTGTGGACTTGGGTTTACTTTAATGCAATTGAAATTGTGTGGAGTGGTTGCTCTACCATGTAAAAGTCTCAGTAGGGCTTCAAAGGTCAAAGACTGTTATTCCTCAGCTTTTGTCTTGAGTACAGAGTACAAATCAGCTGATCTGTACATCATTCTCATGGCAAAGATTCAGTTTTTACAAACAAACACATGTCCCATTGTATGACAACTCAAACAAGAACCTTTGAACTGTACATATTCCATAGTCCATATTCCTCGATTCAGTCAATATACAACTTGCAATTTTTATTTTATTTTATTTTAATATTTTTTTAATAAGAGACTTTTTATAGAATCTATAGTTAATTCTTTAATTGTAAAAATATTGATTATTAGTCACATTTCTTAGAGATACAGTACCTTTCATCAACTTCTTCCACAAGTCTTTTTATTTGTATTTTAATTTATTATTTGTGTTATGTTTTATTTTTTTGAAGTTGAGTCTGGGAAAATTAATTTATAGCTTTATAGCTTCATCTTTTATTTACTCATTTCATACAGCTTAACAGAAAGAATAAATGTATAGTTTGTTCTTTAGTTGAAAAAAATGGATTATTAGTCATATTTCATAGAGCTACCTTCTATCAACCTTTTTCACAAATCTTTGAATTATTGAAGGCTGATGAGCAGTGAAAAGATGGTTGAAGAGATGCTTTTTTTATTGCCTGTGGGTGCACGTTTGCATGTTTCACATATGGAGGCTGCAGTCCAGCGAAATGAAACAATCCACATTCTCTCTCTCTCTACCTCTTTTTCATACTGTGCCACAAGGGACAAAGTACTTTTATGAAATAGGTTTTTTTTTCGGCTCTTGGGAAATGGGAAATGATCCACACTCTTTCCGTAGCTGTATGATATTGGTCTTTTCAGTACTATATACTGTATATGTGTATTTGTGAGAGTCGTTCAACTGTATTGTACTTTAATGTTTATCTGAAGGGTCTACTTTGGAAAAGCCACATAATGTTCTCGAAGTCTGATTTTATGCCTTTTATTCTCTTTGACAGTACATGCAGCAAGTATTACTTTTGATTAGGTCTCCAGTCAATCTAGTCAAGGTTATTTAGTCAGAAAATATTTTCATATAAGTGCTTTAGAATAAGTTCAAGAAAGGAGCTGAAGAAAGGCTTTTTTCATGTATTTAAAAATGTTGGATTGCTCAGAGACACAAATACTGTCCCCGTTATGGCAAAATGTGTAGAAAAGCACACTAGTCTATGTTATCTTGAAAGCAGGGTAATTACACTTTTGAAAATCCCCTACCACTGTAAAATAAGATCTTTCCATAGTGCAACTGACCAAGAAAATAGCACTTGATGGAAACCATGACACATACTGCGACCTAGTAGCATCACTATTGTTAGTGGAAGAAAATGTGTCCAGTTGTTATCATAATAACCCTCTCTACTGGATTTCAATATTGCATTTCTCAAGATTAGGAAAGAAAGATTAGCGATATCCGTCTTGTGGTGAATAATGTGTCTGGGCGCTCAGATGTGGCTCAGCTGTAATGAGCTCAATAATGCAAAAATAAATAAACACAGCCCCAGGGGTTCAAACCGACCACCGCTGTCCTTGGATCAGAGAGATCGGAGGGTGGAAATGCCCTGTTTAATGTGATTAGTCATAGATAGTGAATGAGTCCAAGGGCACCAGAGCAGAACGAAGACTGAACTTCTTCTTCCTCTTATAAGACACTAGGGCTGTGAGTGATCAACTGAAAATTCAGGATATATTCATAGTCATTTTGTTGGTCGTACATTAAGCAACACTCTTGTGATGATGTTAATTCAGTTTTGATTTGGCCATTAAGTTTCTTAAGGAGAGATTGATTAGATTAGTTGCATGATTCTTCCTGATTAAACTTCAGTGTCCAAAATGCTGTTAGAGTTGGTAAGTTTGATTCATTTCTGAAAATCATTTTGAATGAATCATTTTAAAACTTTGATTCAATATTTAAGCTCTTAAATACTAAAGAGAGTTTAATTAGATTAGCTTTATGATCCTTAAACTTAATAATAAAAAATCCAATTAGCGTCAGAGTTGGTAAGTTTGATTCATTTCTATGAATCATTTCAAACGAATTGATTCAAAACTTTGATTCTGTAATTCTGCTCTCAAATTCCTAAAGAAAGTTTCACTATATTATTACATTTTGACTTTTTTTTTTTACCTGATTTAAACTTCAGTAGCCAAAATGTTGTTTAGAGTTGGTGATTTTGGTCCATTTCAGTCAATCATTTCAACGAATCAATTTAAAATTTCAGTAATCTTTTGAAGTTGAGTCTGGGAAAATTAATTTATAGCTTTATAGCTTCATCTTTTATTTACTCATTTCATACAGCTTAACAGAAAGAATAAATGTATAGTTTGTTCTTTAGTTGAAAAAAATGGATTATTAGTCATATTTCATAGAGCTACCTTCTATCAACCTTTTTCACAAATCTTTGAATTATTGAAGGCTGATGAGCAGTGAAAAGATGGTTGAAGAGATGCTTTTTTTATTGCCTGTGGGTGCACGTTTGCATGTTTCACATATGGAGGCTGCAGTCCAGCGAAATGAAACAATCCACATTCTCTCTCTCTCTACCTCTTTTTCATACTGTGCCACAAGGGACAAAGTACTTTTATGAAATAGGTTTTTTTTTCGGCTCTTGGGAAATGGGAAATGATCCACACTCTTTCCGTAGCTGTATGATATTGGTCTTTTCAGTACTATATACTGTATATGTGTATTTGTGAGAGTCGTTCAACTGTATTGTACTTTAATGTTTATCTGAAGGGTCTACTTTGGAAAAGCCACATAATGTTCTCGAAGTCTGATTTTATGCCTTTTATTCTCTTTGACAGTACATGCAGCAAGTATTACTTTTGATTAGGTCTCCAGTCAATCTAGTCAAGGTTATTTAGTCAGAAAATATTTTCATATAAGTGCTTTAGAATAAGTTCAAGAAAGGAGCTGAAGAAAGGCTTTTTTCATGTATTTAAAAATGTTGGATTGCTCAGAGACACAAATACTGTCCCCGTTATGGCAAAATGTGTAGAAAAGCACACTAGTCTATGTTATCTTGAAAGCAGGGTAATTACACTTTTGAAAATCCCCTACCACTGTAAAATAAGATCTTTCCATAGTGCAACTGACCAAGAAAATAGCATTTGATGGAAACCATGACACATACTGCGACCTAGTAGCATCACTATTGTTAGTGGAAGAAAATGTGTCCAGTTGTTATCATAATAACCCTCTCTACTGGATTTCAATATTGCATTTCTCAAGATTAGGAAAGAAAGATTAGCGATATCCGTCTTGTGGTGAATAATGTGTCTGGGCGCTCAGATGTGGCTCAGCTGTAATGAGCTCAATAATGCAAAAATAAATAAACACAGCCCCAGGGGTTCAAACCGACCACCGCTGTCCTTGGATCAGAGAGATCGGAGGGTGGAAATGCCCTGTTTAATGTGATTAGTCATAGATAGTGAATGAGTCCAAGGGCACCAGAGCAGAACGAAGACTGAACTTCTTCTTCCTCTTATAAGACACTAGGGCTGTGAGTGATCAACTGAAAATTCAGGATATATTCATAGTCATTTTGTTGGTCGTACATTAAGCAACACTCTTGTGATGATGTTAATTCAGTTTTGATTTGGCCATTAAGTTTCTTAAGGAGAGATTGATTAGATTAGTTGCATGATTCTTCCTGATTTAAACTTCAGTGTCCAAAATGCTGTTAGAGTTGGTAAGTTTGATTCATTTCTGAGAATCATTTTGAATGAATCATTTTAAAACTTTGATTCAATATTTAAGCTCTTAAATACTAAAGAGAGTTTAATTAGATTAGCTTTATGATCCTTAAACTTAATAATAAAAAATCCAATTAGCGTCAGAGTTGGTAAGTTTGATTCATTTCTATGAATCATTTCAAACGAATTGATTCAAAACTTTGATTCTGTAATTCTGCTCTCAAATTCCTAAAGAAAGTTTCACTATATTATTACATTTTGACTTTTTTTTTTTACCTGATTTAAACTTCAGTAGCCAAAATGTTGTTTAGAGTTGGTGATTTTGGTCCATTTCAGTCAATCATTTCAACGAATCAATTTAAAATTTCAGTAATCCAGCTCTCTAATAATTTATTTGATAATTCAGAAATGTTAATGCAAGTCCCCATTTGTTTTCTTATTGTTAACTAAACTAAAACTATTATAACTAAACTGAAGTCATTTCCAGTAACTGAAATACAGTAAATTAAATAAAAGGAAATAAAATAAAAATAAATAAATAACAAACATGACAAAAGCACATCAAATTATTACATGTAAAAAATAAAAAATGACAAAAAGCAAATAAAATTATTAAATGTAAAACTAAAATAATAAAAAAGCTAATTCAAAATAGCAGTAAATATTATAATAGTATTAAATAATACTAAAATAACAATGACCCGTTATATTTGGGCAATTGTCTTGTATTGAAATGTTTTACTTCTAATATATGTAGATAATTATTGCTGTGTATTACAATGCATTTTATCCTTTTATTGGACCATATAAATTTAAACATTTAGTAAAACAGTGTCTCAGTTATGTTTATTAACTACATTTGACTAACTGGCTCAACTTGACTCTTTGATTCAAATAATACTTATTCAAGATTCAACTCAAGATTTTTAAGTTATTCTGACAAGTCATATACATAAAAACCTTCACATCTATTTGAAAAGTCAACAAATGATCACACATCCAGGCATCTCGAAAATGCCTCGGTTCAAAGGCGTCAGCTCAACAAGAGAAAAACTCACTGTAAGGTTGGAGCACTTTTCAAAGGCAACCTTTTCTCCTAGGTCTGAAACTTCTCTCATTTGCTCACTCTTTCATGTTTGCGATTTGCAAAAAGAAAAGCAGGAGACCCTGTGCACAGCAGCTGACCTCCCGTGGTTTGGCAGACACAATGGGATAATTGGAGTCTTGGGCTGGAAACCAGTAGAGAAACAGCGTGGTTTTACTGACAGGTTTAGTCTGACATATGTCTCACTTAGCGCTTCATACTCCCGACACAATACAAGCTAATTACTACATATTTCTGCTCCTAATTAAACCTCACTAATATGATCTAATTACCGCTCTGCCCACGAGGAAGTGAGGTTAATTTTACTTTCCTAAATAAAGACTAAACGCAGTCTTGGTAATCACCTTGGCCTACAAAGTAGAAGTCTAAGTGATCATCCATTATTTAACTTGGCTTTAAACCGCGTGTGTTGTGATAATTGGAGGTGCCGAGGGTTCAGCCAGGCAAAACGTATTAGCACACTAATTAGTAAAGTCAGCATTACCACCGGGGGTTTCTGTGTGTCTATTTGTTGGAATTTCCAGCCATGCTCATCTTCTTTAACCACCTTGTCTGATTTATCGCATCTTTGCCGCGTCATTTTTTTGATTGGTGGCTGGTCTGTTGTCAGTAATGACAGGACTGTGCTGTTTACCCTGTCATTGTGTCACTGCTGTCATAACAGTACATATGTTTCCAATCGCATGCTCCCATACTGCTATTATTATTTCTCCAGTGTGAAGCATGTATAATATGCATTAGAGCTGTAAGCAACAACTATTTTCTGATTCATCTGTTGATTGTGTCTTTGATAAACTGAACAATTAAATATTCCTTATTGAAGTCTGTGTCATTTATGCTGTGTTGTGTACCAAAATAATAAAAAGTAATATAAAAATAAATATAATGGATAGGAAGTGTAAGTTAAGATGGATTTGCAGTTTAATGGCGACAGCAACATTCAGTCACTTCATTCATTTGCAACTGTAAAAGTTGTGTTTTTGTCATAGAAATATTCGTAGTGCAAAGACCTTAATAATTGCTAATAAAACTTGTTGATTATTATTATGGATTATGCCGATTTAAAAAATGAGTTGCCATACTTTATCCCACAATGCATTGTGCTTCACTTTTTCTTCATTTCCAGTGATGGGTGCCATTTTTTTTTAATTGGACTAACGTTAAAAAGTTTTAACACAAAATTGGAATAAGGTGCAATTTTTTTTTCAAGATAATAAATGGACAGTCCTTGCTGAATTAAACATGCAAAAGGTAGCATATTACAGTTTAAAATGCTTATTAGGGCTGCACAATTTCACAATTTAAAAATATTTACTTAACACTGAACATTTTTTAACATTCTAGCAGACATTATACCAACAAAGCACAATTTAGCTTAAAATTAATAAGTAAGGAAAATAATATTTTTTGGCCATTTTTGAGACTTGAATCAGGCATGTATTTTTTACTGTACAAATAAAGGCAGCCTTGCTGAGCAGAAGAGACTTCTTTTAAAACATTAGAATATATTACAAATCCCAATTTGAACACTATGTGTGAATGTTATAATAAATTTATTAATAGAGCTGTTGTAGGGTAATTATTATTATCATTATTATTGTCTTTTTTATTTTATTTTACATAACGACAGTAAAATTACAATACTGTCATTTATGAATGTCGATGGAGTTGTTGCTTTTTCTTGGCCTTTATTTTGGCAGAAACCCGCAGGAAGATCTCAGTGCTTCTGTTTGTTGACAACAGCATGCAGATTTATAAATGATTCTCATTACGAATTTGGGAAGATGTTTGTCGCACGTATCACAATGTCACATGGCTTTAAAAATATTCACAAAAATGTTACTGAGCAACTGACGAGTAGGCTAACAAGTTCAGCGCAGATTTTCCTCACGCTTTGAACTTTGAACCCTGGCGCCGCGAGTTCGTGCAGCGCTGTCAGAATACATGCAATTTGTGCATGCATTAGAAAATATAACATGTAATTCAACAGTCTGTAGTCAGATATTGCTTATATAATCTTATCCGAACACAGCCAATAACAAATATGTCATCTATGTTGCATTACAATCCTTCTGAAGTTAAAGATCAAGCTCAAAGGTTGCCAATTGGAATTTTGAATTTCAGCAGCACAGTGCAAGTAAATAAACGTAATCTATTATGCTAAGTTTGTTTTTAGCATTCTAGTGTGTGCATCTGCTCCCAGCTTTTGTCTTGAGTGTCTTGAAGGGCTTGCTATTTTGTAAGGATTCTTCATTCCATACATTACAGGGCCCTTTAGTCAAATTTTTTGCATAAGAGCATTTGTTGTTCTTATCATTGGCCTGCAGTCCACAATAATGCATTTTGCAATCTGTCAGTGGTAGATTTGACATTTCCAGGTGTTTGCAAATCCACTCACTAACTAATAAATATGTATCCTCATGAATATTTAATGAGTTACTGGACACTCTCGGAAGGTTACCCAGCAACATCTGCATGACCCAATTAATATGCACGCAGTATACTTTAATTTTGCATTGGGGCGTACATACTGGATGCCGTTTTTAATGGAGCAGAATGCACAGTTGAAACATCATTTGCATTTAAGGTCAGATGAATTTTGGAGTTTTGATGACATATCAATCCATGAATATTACCTGTGCGGCTCAATAATTTTCCACATACACACCCAAGACATTTTCAATGGCTGTATATAGAGGCCTGCATAGGCTGTTGTATCTCAGTGAAAGAACTCGCTGAAAACACTTGCAGCCTCACTAGAAGTTAATTTCAATTGTAAGTCTGGGGTACAGCTTGTGTCAGCCAGTTTGACTACAAGAAAATCAAAGCTCATCCTCAGGCAGCTCAAACGTAGTCTCGCAATGGTGGTAAAAAGCTGCCATTTTTAGTTTTCTGAGGTGTTAAACACAAAACATGTCTTTATAACTAAAACACAGATTCCCTTACTTTTGCAAATTTCTCTCTCTCCGAGAGCTTCCTCCGGAAAAATCTGCTACTTGCGCATTGTTTGCAGAAACTATGAAACGTATGTCCCATTTCTCTGTTCAGAAAACATTTAAGGGATAATTTTTTTTGTGTGTATGACTGTTTTCCCGTGGCTCACAAAATGAGATATTTAGCAGAATGTTCAAGCTGCACTTTGCCATGCAATAAAAGTGTCCACTGGAATAAGCTGCATCAACTTTCCCTTAGAAAGATGACAAACATGCCATTCACTATGTGTTTATATATATATATATATATATATATATATATATATATATAGCGAGAAAGTTATCATCCATGAAGATTTTTATTCTCAGAAAACGCAGCATCCCTTTTTGCCCTCATTTTAGCAAGTAATTACTTAAATCTTTGTATGAAAAGATGTCTTCAAGTTGACTCATTGGACAGTATAGCCGTTATTCCCATGGCTTCTGAAAGAACCTTAGTTGAACTTGGGAATAATTGAGATAATGATGATTGTGCTCAATACATATTGCTAATTAGTATTCGCAGCAGTTTGTTTAATCCATTTAAGACAAAGTGCTCATGACAGCAAGGTCACTTGAGCTGAGTAAATTCAGTCGTCTCAACTCTAATTAACATCTTAACAAAGATGGCACACAATGTGCTGCCATATTTCGATTTCTGACTTCCTTAACTGATAGCTGACAAATCATCCAGTGCTGCTTCAAAAACCTTTTTTTTTTTTTTTGGCCATGCATGAACATTTCATTTTACGCTAAAATTGCATGCGGCTGAATTGGTGTGTCTGTATTATTATTCTGACACTTTAATATAATCAGATTTATCTTTAATTAACATTTTGCTCTGTGGGTCAATGACAAATAAGATACAGAAAATGGGGGAAAAATCTAGTTTAGAGCTGAGATTTTAGAAATGTGCTCTTTGTACTCATTGGATTCATGTTGTACTGAGAAACTTACGTTTACATTTATTAACTACATAGAAAAGTGAAAAAAATTGTTGTGTAACCATCAGGGAAAAAGTTTTTTTTTCTTGCATTTGAATACATGTGAGTGTGCTATGCTTGTCACACCATGTCAAATATTAAGTAGTGAACCAATTTTGTTATATAAAATATATAAAAAATAATAATAATTAAATAAAGATTATGTTGACTATATATATATATATATATAGTTGGCTTGTATGGTTATATGCTTCATATAATACCATATAAAATAATAATCATCTAGATATTATTAACATATGTACATATACAAATTTTACTATGGAGATTTTATAAACTGTTAGAAACCTTTATGTGCATATGTGAAAAATATATATCGCCTTATAGGTAACGTATATGGCAATATCATTATTTATATAGGGCAGCATATGACAAATATTACATTCTGTATGGGCTTTTTCAAAAATTGTATTCTGTTTTTGTTCTTTATTCTCAGAAAACCCTGACAATGTTGACTTTCTGCTCGCAGAAAATATTAAAATTATTTTTTTATCCAGAAATGATGAAATATCCCCACCAAAAAAAGAGCCTAGTGTCATTGACCCCTGTATCAGTACTAAGCTGAACCTCATGTTTTTGTACAGTAGTAATCACTTTACGTCTTGTTTGTTCCCCGCAGAATGAATACACATGTCCCAGACCGTTACCTGGAGCTTGGATTGGAGACATACCCACCATACACTGAAGGGACTGTTTTGTTCCTCAAAATAATCCACCGGCAGAGGATTTGTGCCTACCTGCATTTCATCAGTCGCATCAAGCTTTGTTCTCATGATACCACTCATGCTTTCAGTGCTTCTTTAATGGATTTTGCTGGATATTCTTCAGTCAGACACTGCAAACGGACATCTGAGAGACAGTGGGAACAGATGCATATTTTACTAAAACACATTTGGATGCCTCACTTTGTTCTTTAATGCGCCTGGATACATGTATCAGGTTTATTTGGGAATCCTTTGGTGGAACATACCAATGAAAGTTATCCAGCCTTTGACGAATCGCCCAGCGTCATTTGACATTTGTGTGGACCTATACATAAACTACAAACTTTGTTAATATACCCTCGAATTTAAAACAGGACTTGCCCTTTCCTCTGTTATTTAATGTACATCCTTGGAAAATTTGTGTATCGGAATAACTAAATAAAATGACTTAAAGTTATACTCATGACTATGAGTTAAAACCTTTATCTTTGCTGCCTAATACTGGATTTGTTATGTTTTGCGTTTCTGCAAACATCTCTGTACAGTTTTATTTGAAGAGATTCTCAAGTTTACCTGCCCTTCATAACAGTAATAAACTTCATACTGTTATACTGAGTAATTTAAACACGACCTGTGATCTCATTGACTATGCCAACACTGTTTGAAATGTTTGAGTGTACATATGTAGTCTCATTTTATAGGAGATTGTGTAAGGAAATGTCAAGATCTGAATATAGAGAATGTGTTTTAACTCCTAGTTTAAAGGCAACATTTTGAGATTTGTTCAGGTTCGACCAGCCCCTCAATCTTCAAATATTTCAACTTGAAAGTGTAATTTATTTATATGCTCCCGCATTTTAATTTAATAATTACATTTTGTAACCAAACTGTATGAATTGAACGCCACCAAGTTCTGTTTTATAATGAGAACGTTGTCCAAATCAATGGTGAGAAATATACATTTGTCAAATGGAAATTGGTATTGATCAACTTATTCATTTTTTATGCATTTATTATTACTTTATTTAACAATATGGATTTTCCTGCAAAAGCAAAAACTGAGTTTATTTTTCACTTGTTGAACATTTGATGTAGCTCATTTGTACATGAAAATTAAAATAAACAACTGTAATTCAGTAAAATTAAGCTTTCATTTGAAAAAAGTTTGGAATAATTAAGATTATTTCTGAAGTTATATTTATAACCACATAAGTAAGGTAAGTAGTTGTTTATGTTTTCCAATGCTGCATTTATTTAATGAAAAAGTAAATATTCTGAAATATTATTACAATGTAATAGAACAGTTTTCTATTTGAATATGTTTTAAAATGTAATTTGTTCCTGTGATTGCAAAGCTGAATTTTCGTGTTTAATCAGAAAGTAAATGTGTTTCTGTTTTAGAGCTTATTTGGCTGAGTCTGAGTCTCAAAACTTTGTTGGACTAAAGGGGCTGTTCATACTAACCATGATTTGCAGCGACAAAATCACCGTAAGTCATTCACTTTCAGCTGTTTTTGCCAGCATGGGTGACGATGTAGGCATTTTTTTTCATTTGTGATTAGTTTTCAAAATCTACAGCCAATTCCACACTCCCAGCAGCATCGTCTACCAGCGACCGGCGGTACTGCAACCTTCAGCGATGAAAATCTGTCATTGTAAACAAGTTAGTAAAAGAAAGTTCAAGCTACTTGGCTGCATCCGCACGCTCAAGGAAATGTCTTTCCATATATCTCCTCTTTGAGATGCTGTCAGATCAATATTGGCCTCATAACCCTGAAGAAGAGCCTCTCCGATTTGTGCCAACCCTGCCCTCTCCAAACCAACAAAGCTCTGGATGCTCAAACCTCATCCCGGCATGTCATAATTAGCACTAAATCTGCTATTTCTCAAGAGGGGGTTAACATGAAGAGTTCGCCCCGCGTCGAGTCCTCCAGGAACACGTCAAGCTGTCTGATATGAGGTCCAGATGGCAAATTAGCTCCGGTGTTTCACTACAGTGTTGTATCTCCCCCTTCTCTCTCTTGCCTGCCGAAGCGACAGCTAAACAGACACAGCACTGTGTTCGACCGAACTCCCCCCATGAATTATGCATCGCCCCCATCCCTTCTTGTTCGGAAAGGAGTCTTGACATTTCGCCCAGTCAACGACCTCCTACTGGAAGAGTGCTGTGTTCAGGGGACCCGACAGCGTCCAGATATTGGCTGTTGTGTGCTCTATTAACCCCAATCATGATGCCCCAAGAGTGCACAGGCACAAAAGACCAAAAAAATCTGTTTTGTGAAATAGTCTGTGTGAGTTGAAGTAAAAGGCGTGTTAAATGTCAAACTAAAACTTGGAGTAATACACTCAATTTGTGCATTGATTTGGTTTCGGTTTATATGCTCTATATCTATCTACTGTATTTCTTGAGTATTTTCTTGGAGAGCACAGTCATACTGTTTTTAAAATGCAAATCATACCAAAATGCAGACGTCACTTTCTATTGCATGTGTGCTGCTGTAGAATTTTTGTTGAGACTGATTTATAAAGACTGAGTAAAACTACTTTTACATTTTGTATTCCACTGCTTTTCTATGTAGGCTAAACATGCTAGACTATGGAAGATTGTTTCTGCCACAGTAATTGCAACCTTTATCTCACAATTCCAAAAACATTTCTTGCAATTCTGAGTTTATATCACAGAATCTTGCCATTTTTTTCTTGCCATTTTCTCAGAATTCCAAGATTTAAACTCCGAACTGGAGGACTCAAAAAAGAGTCACAATTACAAACTCACAATTCTGAAAAAAAGTCAGAATTGTTAGATGTTAACTCACAATTCTGAGTTATAAACTCACAATTATGAAAATTGCAATACAATTGTCAGAAGTTGCAAATACCTTTTTTGAATACATTTTTTTGCTTGAATATTAGTAATTATACAACAGTTGGTTCCAGTCCAGTCCAGTAGCACTGGGACATTGCACTGTTTGTATCACTCCACTTGTTTGTGTTTTGTTCCGGACTTGTGTTTGACTTGTTTTCCAGGTTACACTGATGCGCCACTGTAGGTGATGACATGTAGCTGTTTTTATGAGTAAGTCATTTTAGCATTCATTGAACCGATTTGTTCAAAATGCTCATTCAGTTATGAATCAAAGAAGTAGGTTTCTGTCCTTACATGCAAGTCATTGAATCATTCACTCAACCGATTCATTAAAAGCACTGATTTTTTTCAGGAACGCCACTTCTGTGTTGCTCGGCTGCTTTGACTGCATCTGCATCTTTCGCTGGTGACGCAAAACTGACAACTAGCAACAAGTCTGTAAAATGTAAGTTGCTTAGATTTTACTGGACTTGCAGAATATCGGCTACTGCATATGGATGGAAACAAAATAACCGCAGCATGAGAATATTCAGTGGTTGTTGTTTTTGACGTGATCAGAAAAAAAAAAAGTATTATGTATTAATTTTGTCACACACAAAGGGAAGGTTTCAGTTACCTTTTACAGCCATTGTAATTTTTGTCCATACAATAGGAAGCTATTTGTATAGGTAATATTTTTGTGTAATATTTTAGCTTTTTTTAAATAAAAGCTACTTGGTTTGATATTTATTTATATAATGCATAGGCATATTTTACACGGAGCCACGGTATTTACATTAATTTGTGGTTTCAAGTACATTTTAGTTAATGCTTACAAAAGAACAAAATTCACTGTGCGATAAAAATAGGAATAGACAGACATGATCATGTCACGGTTTAAAAATGCTCCTTGTTATGGATAGATGAGATTTCAGAGTATCATTTAAAAAGTGTGATTGCATCACAGATGATTGACAGATGATCTCAGATTGATGTGGGTGTCAATTGACAGTATTGCTGGGAAAGATTAGGCCTCAAGGGAATATATCTAGTGGGGAAGAAAACTGCCCCATTCTTGATCTTTAGCAGCACATGGTTGCACTCTCTCCAGGGAACAAAAGGTTGGAAAAACTTATGCAACATCCAGCCAGAAATCGCCTTTCCAGAAGATATATCATAGCTAATTAATAGCTGAGATGATCTAGACTGCTCAGTTCACCCACACAGTACAAGATATAGTTAAAAAAGACCAAGAACCTATTAATTATTATGAAAACCAGTAGTCTGTTTTATCACAAGCCAGCAGATAAGGTTGCGGTGGTTAAAGGAATAGTTCAGCCAAAAATTAAAATTTGATGTAAATTTACTCACCCTCAGGTCATCCAATATGTAGATGAATTTGTTTCTTTATGGAAATAGATTTGGGGAAATTTAGCGTTGCATCACTTGTTCACCAATGGATCCTCTGCAGTGAATGGGTGCCATCAGAATGAGTCCAAACAGCTGATAAAAATATCACAATGTGTGTTTATATTTGTTTTGGACTGTTCTTGCTTGTAAACGATTCTTGATCTGTGCATATTTCTCTCCTGATTCAGATGAGACAACTTTTTTCACTGGCGAAAACAACATTATGGATAGAGGAGACAGCCTGAAGAAACCATTTGAAGTTAAAAATGCCTTGATGGATTTGTTTATAAAAACATTCAGCTTTTCACTTGACAAGACATGAAGATGATCTATCAGAAGATCTATCATCTATATATTGGATGGCCTGGTGGTGAGTACATTTTAAGCAAAGTTTCAATTTTGGATGAGCTATTCCTTTAACATGGGAAAAAGATGAGATCTCTGTAATATCAGAAGGAGATTAAATGTTTAAACCCCCAAAAATAAAGGTTCTGTGATATATTTCATCCTGCTATGACTTGCTTCCTTCAGTGGAACATACTGTTTACAGATATTTACTAACTAAACTTCACAATATTAAATCGAGCTCAAAGCCTTTAATCATTCTAAACAATTTACATATCCCAATCCCTGTGTTTTTATTGAGCATTTAATTGATACATTTAATTATTAATTTAATAATTATTCAAGAGCAAGGGCTTATGGGTATTCCCTCCAGTTACAATGCTCACAAAGTAACAATGTGAAGTTCTTTGTACTTAGTGTTAATAGATTTATTAAGGTTTTATTTAAAAGAGCTTAACTAAAACAGATTGACTCAACAGTATATTACACAGAACTAGTTTATTAGGTTTTTAATGCAATCAAAAAGAGACTAAGGGCCAAATTTACTAAACGGTAAATTAGTGTGACAGCGCAATTCCATAGAAGCAGTTGGGAGTGGAAAGGTCTGCAGTGATCTACTGACGATGCATAAATTAAAGAACACAGTCCTGCACATTTCCATAATGACCATGTCAAGAGCAAAATGGTTTTGGGGCATTGAATAATAGTGCAGATACTAGTAATCTACCACAAACCTTACTAAATCACGTTGCTTGATTTAAATACTCCTCCTATAAATTTTGGTTTAAAAGGGAAACTCCTGCAAATGCAAATGAAATAAGGTCAGCTTCAAAAATAACTGCCCACACCTTTTCAATGCTAATTGTTCACTATTTGTCTTTAGTAAATCCTGAAGGTTGTTTTATGCCACCAAAGTGGGTTTGCACTGGCACAATAAATTGCACTGTTAATACATTTGGCCTTAGACCTATTGGTATTTTTTAATTTGGTTTCAAATTTGGATTTTTTTTTTAACCTTTTGCCTCTCTTCAGCTGAATGTAATTTTAATTGTGTATGAATAAACAAACTTGTGTAAAATTAAGGTTTCATTTTTAGGTTTAATATTATTGACACACAACTGAGATGAATGAAAGAGCAGCCTTGAGCAATAAACATTTTCTCAGGTGCCCCTTTACCACCCCTACAAATTTTGAAAACATAACATCCAATTTTACGTGCTTCAGTATCTTAAGGTGCAGAAGCAAGTTATAACTCAAAATTCATAGCAATAACTTCACATTCATCACTTTTTTTATTTTAGATGAACATTGGAAAAAAATTGCATTTTAAAATGTATTAAAATAGAAAAGCCAACTTACTGATCTAAGCTGCTGCTACTTCTTCTTCTGAGCCACAATTTAGCCAGCATCTTTAAAGCTACAACCACCAAACCTTGAGACTGTTCTGAATTTAGTTGCTATGCTTTTTTTCTAACTGATCCAGCTTATGTTTTTCGAAATCCAGACTATCAAAATCACCAAAAATCGCATAGACTTGCATTGAGGGGGTCAAAACTTTTGCACAGTAAGACTTTTAGAGTGTTTAATCTGTCTATCACTAGCAAAGCTTAATGACTATCCTAGATAACATGTTAAATCAGTCAGCCATTTTAAGGGTTGTCTCAATCGCGAAATCCTTCCAGTGCACTGGAACGTTCGTGCCCTGAAAAATCCCACAATGCATCACTCATTCTAGTGAGCATCTAGGGAGCAAAATTTCTAACAACATGCTAACCACTTTAAAAAATATGCTATCAACATGCTAATAAAGTTGAAAACATGCTAGCAACATGCTAATTATGATAGAAACAGTATTGCAACATAACATGCTAGTCATGCTATACACATGCTAATCACGCTAAAAACATGCTAGAAAATGCTAACAACATGATAATCATGCTAACTACATGTTAATCATGCTAAAGCATGTTGTATACATGTTGACATGATAATCATGCTAGCAAAATGCTAGCAACATGTTAATCATGCTAAAAACATGAACTGCATCCCAAATGACAACCCTATGCACTATGCACTTATACACTATGTACTTATGCACTATGTCTGATAGCCCCTCCCCCTTTGCGATGCTCTAGTGAGCATCTAGGGAGCAAAATTTCTAACAACATGCTAACCACTTTAAAAAATATGCTATCAACATGCTAATAAAGTTGAAAACATGCTAGCAACATGCTAATTATGATAGAAACAGTATTGCAACATGTTAATAACATGCTAGTCATGCTATACACATGCTAATCATGCTAAAAACATGCTAGAAAATGCTAACAACATGATAATCATGCTAACTACATGCTAATCATGCTAAAGCATGTTGTATACATGTTGACATGATAATCATGCTAGCAAAATGCTAGCAACATGTTAATCATGCTAAAAACATGAACTGCATCCCAAATGACAACCCTATGCACTATGCACTTATACACTATGCACTTATACACTATGTCTGATAGCCCCTCCCCCTTTGCAATGTAATTAAAGCTGCGAGCAGTGGTGTAATGTAACGAAGTAATAATACTTCGTTACAGTACTTAAGTATTTTTTGGGAGTATCTTTACTTTTCTTGAGTTTTTATATTTCAGCCAACTTTTACTTTTACTCCACTACATTTCCTAATTAAAATGTATACTTTTACTCCGATACATTTCTCCGAAGCATATTCGTTACTTACTTCAAAATAGTCAGAAGTCAGAAGAACACGGACTGCAGGAAAGCAGGTTTGACAAATCAGTGGTCTGGCGTCTGCAAGTTAGACTCCTAAAAGCACCTTTGCTCCTGCAAACAAGTGCGCACACAACCGCGGATGATTTCATTTTCCACTCAAGTCGAGTCTGGGGTGTGCGATATGCAGATGAGATGATTCATTTTCCACTAAAGTCGAGTCTGAGGTGTGCGATATACAGCATCGTCTGCGATAATATGGTAAGTGTTGTTGTAATGATGTGCGATCTGACATTATCAAGTAGGCTATATCACCAAATCACACACAGAGTGCACGCACGTTGATTTATTAGTCTATTAAAACTCAAAATGCCAGGCATTCTAAATTGTAGACGGCAAAAATGCTTCTGTATGCTTTTTATATTTATATAATTTAATATAGTTAACTTAATCTATATCACACAAAGAGTACAGTTTTTCTGCAGATATCAGCATGAACACATTTAATCATCATTTTATACAAGTTCAGTAAAGCAATAAGTAGCTTACATTTTAGACACAATATTGCTTGTTTTTGCTCAATTTTGCTAATGAAAATAGTTCCAAACAAAGATCACAGCACTGTTTTGCATCTCTGAGCAATGGACGGTGTTTACTTATTGAATGAATCACCTTTTTGAACAAATCGGTTGAATAAATGATTCACTCATTAACACAGTCAAATGCTTTGTTTCTGAATGAATCAGTCGTTTGAATGAATCGGTTGAATCTCAATGACTCACTCATTAACAGTCACTTGCTGTCACCTATTGGCGGATTTAATTTCACATTCCGACTATTTTTTTCATGTTTTAAATTATTTCAAATACCAGTATTCAACGTTTTATGTTAAAAACAAAACATTAGGCCTATTTATGCATCTCTATCTGCAGTTCAAATGCATACGTGTCCCCTCTGAGATACATAAACTGTGTAAATACATCTAAATGCTATTTCAGATGCAGATTCCAGAAATGTTTTCTTATGTTGGAATGAAAGACACTAAGTACCGGATGAAGTGCTGAAGATGAAGATTCTTATCCAAAAATACAAAATCGAAGAAAGAGTTAAAACTGAACACAATCTTGCTACTCAAGCTGTGTATGAAAATTTTTATATATATATATATATTTATTTGCTTCTTTTCCATTTTGCATTTACTTGTACTTTTACTTTCAATACTTAAGTATGTTTAAGATTTAAATACTTTTCGTACTTAAGTACAATAAATATAACAAACTTTAAGACTTTCACTCAAGTAATGTTCTAAACGGTGACTTCAACTTCTACCAAAGTAATTTTCTGGTAAGATATCTGTACTTTTCCTTGAGTATGGCTTTCAGTTACTTTATACACCACTGGCTGCGACAGTTGAGAGCATGAAGTGTTCAACATTCCACACTTAATTTTTTCGGGTATTGAAGTGCATCATCCGGGTATTTAAAGTGCACTTTTTCTTTTTGGAAGTTTCAGTGTGAAAGCACTACTTGCACTATTTATACTACAAAACGCCATAGAATAGTGCATAAGTACGCGATTTGGGATCAGTATTGTATCTGGTCGGTATTGAAAAGTCCATTTTGAATTTTACGCAAAATGCGATATCCGCTGAGTTATTCTGTCATGTTTTCTCCTTTCCTTTCCAAATCGCGACAAACGCCAGTCTCCCTTCTCTGCAGAATGCGATATATCCGCTCAACCAATCACAGCACACCATTCCACACACTGTAGACAGTAATGGCGGCGCTTTGAATAGACCCGGCATCCTAGTTTTCCTCATCTACTTTGTACTTTGATATCAACAAACAAACTTAGGGCTGCACAATAAATCGCATGTGATTGTCATGCGCATCTCGTCATTAAAGCCGGTTCTGTGATTAATAGTAAATCTCCATCACGTGCTTTCAGATGGAGCGGCATTTAATACACAGAGACATAGATCACTGCAATATTGCGTTCATAATCGCAGATGAGTCGCATTCGATTATGAACGCAATATTGCGTAGCTTGTCAGTCTAAATGTTTTTATTTATGCCATTAATGTTTTTGTTAATACAGCGTATAGCACTAGTCAACTAAATGAATGTAAAAGATGAATGCATGGCATTCATTGCAAAGATGAATGCACTTTTGGAAGTTGAATGTAAGGGAAATGTAATTTTGAAATTTTTTTGGGTCTAATGTGATATTGTTGTTCATGTTCTTGTTCATGATGAAATTTTCTTTTATTGTTGTAATTAATTTATAGCATTAACAAGATGACCCGTTTAATTCATTTTTGGAGCTATGACTGATTGAATGTATTTTTAGTGAAGTGCCTGCATATAAGATTAGTATTGACCAAGTTCAGAGGCTGTCATATGTGGATCATCTTACTTTGTTGTGTATTTTCAACAGTTTCAATATGAAAAAAAAAAAACTTTTCTATTGATTCAATGGATTTATTGCATTTTGAAAAAAAAAAAAAGTGTCATGGATTTATTGCATTTTGGGGGAAAAAACATACAATTTTATAATAAATCTTTCAAAATCAAAATTTGAATTAGATTTTTTTAATGTTATTATAACCTAATGATGCTATGTGAACGTTTGAAACAGAAAATAGTGGTTTTCATCTTGCCACTTTCTTGGTAAAGAAAATGCATTTTTACTCAAATTAATCTAAATGGATTTATAGCGTTTTGGAACCAAACTCTTCAAATCTATCTACACTTTTGAACTTCAAGTTTTTAAAACTGCTTCAAAATTTCAGTCAAGGCTTTTTCAAGCCAACTTCAAAGTTTGTTTGCGAACTTTACTCATCTAGTTTTAAATTGTAATAATATTTCATATTACTGTATTTACAGTGTTTTTAATCAAATGCAATCTTGGGTGAGCATAAGAAATGTATTTCTAAAACATTTAATCTTTCCCACCCCAAAATTCTAAACAGTAGTGTTTAGAAATCAGACGTCCTTCAACTGAACATGCTGCATCAGGCGTTTATACTGTATATACACAGTCTATCTAGTTTTGTCCAGTCAACTGTTCTTTTGGATCAGTCTTGCTAAGTTGGGTTCTTTGACAACTTTGTGTCCTCACTTTATGGATTCCTGCTGCAAGACTTTTTAGGCGCTGCTGCTTCTTTCAGCTGTGAAAATGCATGGAGCGTTTCCAGATCGGCCATCGGCTCCTTGTCAGTGGAAGAGGGTTAGCAAGGCTAGTCAAGAAAAGAATATGCATATAGGCTCTCTTTTGAAAACCAGCTTTGTGAGCTGTCTTTTCTATGGGTCTTTTGCATCACAATGAAATATGAAGTTATTTGAAGAGTCCTGAGTGCTTTGAACTTTCTAAAAATATTGGATGGTATGGAATGTGACAATAGGCCTTTATGCAATAATTTAAAATATTTACATTCAAACTACCAAATCTTTATTGATGGAACATCAATTTACAGGTTGAATATAAATATTTTTAATACATTTTTCATTACATTGCATTAAAATCTAAAATGCAACGAAAGCAACAAAAACATCATACATCACTGTAGGTGATTGACTCGTTTTTTCTCGCACGTCAGAAAGTGTCTGTGATGGCTCTTGCGTGCACACTCGAGTTTACCCCCCCCAGACATTCATAAGTCTGTCATGAATATTACAAACCGCCGTGTGGTGCAACACGTCATATCCCAAAAGAAGAGCCCAAAGGACCCTGCGATTCTCCTCAGGGGCCGCCTTCCGTCTTGGCAAGGGCACACCTAATCTGAAGTTGGTGCATTGCTTTGAATCAGACATCTTCAAACTGCAAACCGATGCAGGCGATCTGCCAAAGCCCTGGACAAGTTGTTACATTATGCAATATTTAGGCGGTGGATCCTTTGAGACGCACGCAGCTGCTTAAGGGACGTCCAAAATAATAGCCAATCCACACGGCGGAGTGGCTCTAAATGAATACTTGTGGCCGGACGTGGAGGTAATCTAGCAAATGGAATGGAAAATCAGATTCACAATTAAGAGACTCATCTTTCCCGTGGCTTCTGGCCAGAGCGAGTGGAGGAAGTGCCGGCTGTGTCATCTCGCCACCACTGGAGCCCATAAATTGGACGCTTACAAAAACATGTCGGTCAGGCTAGGGATTGATCTTGACGTGGTGGGCGTGCAAGCAGGGAAAATGAAGAGTTGATCCCCCGCGAGGCGGCTATAACGAAGACAAATAATGCTCGGTTAGGGGCCGCCGGAGGAGTTAAATCGCTCCTTGGAGAGCATCTGAGCTTGAGCTTTTTCTATCATCCGTGTAATCAAGCACTAGCGATTAAATCACTTTCACAGGGACGTTTGTGCGGTATGAATGGCTCATCCATCTCTCACACTCCTCGAGACGTGTCTGCCGTGCATGTGTGGGCGGCCACACGTGTGTCCGTGAGTGTTTGATCTGCTGTGCTGTACGGATGAGTTTATTTCAAAATCGCAGTGGCAAGATTTGCTCGAAGTTTCTTCCAGATCTGGCTTTGTCTATATTTAAACCCCTCGCTTTCCTTTCTTTTTCTGTCTGCGTGCAACAAGAGCAATTACACACGTTAAAAGAGGCCTTGACAAACTTGTTGCGTGTCTAGCGTGCTTCTACTAAAGCACTGAAACCAATTGACATTCCCATGGGGTTGACAGTGAGAGCACTTACTGTGCATGACAATAACTTTTATAGCTCACGGTGTGTTTGCTTCAGTTCTGTGCTTTGATGTTTCGTATTCCCTTCACATAAGAACATCGTAATTATATGGCGGGGCACCGAAAGCAGCTTAGAAGATCAAATATGGAAATTTCACAATATAATAAGATAATATGACTGATGTTCCGGTTTAAGTTGATTTTAAATGATTTGTGCTTAAAGTCAACCGTTTAAGTTGCTGCTCATATTAAACACTTCTTTTATTTTAACCATCTGGCTCTATAGAGCACAACAGTCAGGTTCTGGAATTGAAAATCCCATTCATTTTTTTTATTTTTTTTTTAAAGATATCTTCTAAATTGTTAAAGACAGACCTATTGAAAGCTACGAGGTTGTTAATCGATGTTTTTGTTGAAGCCGTCAGCCCACTCAACCTTTTTTTTAAATTGTCTTTAACAGTGGAATTCTTGCTGAAAAACTGCATTACCCATGATTCTCCAAAAATCTCCACCAATCAGCGAATCGTAATAAAAGCTCCGCCCTCTCCTATGAAGCACTGTGAATTAAACGGTCTCAATTCAGGGCGGTTAAACAAATGTTTTGTTTCACTCAGAAAAACGTCACATTACAGAAGTAAAATGGGCATTGTTAATAGATCTTAATTATTGTTCAGTAAGTCAACAAGATTACTTACGAGAATCTTTGTCAACAGTTTTTCGATTTTGTTAAAGATAATGAAGATGAGGCATGATTCATGATTTTATTTTAAACATACCGCTGATGAAAGTATAAGAAAAAAATTACACTGCAAGCTATTATCACTGTTGTTGTTGTTGTTTTTTTTAGAAAAAGAAGTAAAAATCAAAAACACAATATGGATTAAGTGCTTTATTGTGCAATTACATATAAATCAATATTGTGCTCTATGATTTAGCATCAATAACAGATTAGAAATATATTCACTGGCTAACGTAGTGCTTTTCTAAACATATTGTCACAAAATGCGACTGCATAAATGTTATATTAGCTGCAGCTTATAATTTGCGACAAAGTTAACAAACACAGGTGAACATAAACACAACAATTAACAATAAGCAGTCTGTAAATAACATGCAGTACCACCTAATGTAATAATGTAAGTAATATAGTAGGCAAGTATACAGTGAATATTTGTTACTTGTTAATGATGATATTGTATAATGATGTTGTTTCTGGAATATTGTATATGTTAGCATTTAATGTTTATAATTTTTTTTAAACTGTCTGGTTGCAGTTTGGCTTATTATAGTTTTAACACATTTTTACTGACCATATTATTGTTATTAACTAAAACGATGTGGCATAACGAGAGCCATTAAACTAATTTGACATGTTCAAAGAGGCTTTGACAAACTTCAGCGTCCAACATGTTACATTTTCCTAAAAACAACAGAGATTCACATGGAGTTGAAAGGAAGAGTGGCACTTGTGCTTGACAAAAAAACTTCACGTAGCTCATTGTGTGTTTGCTTCACTTCTCTGCTTTGATGTTTCATATTCACGTCACATAACATTTAGTTACAATTATATGAGGCACCAAAAGCAAATTAGAAAATCAAATATGGAAATTTCCCAAGTCAGCTTCATTATTAAGTAAAAGACACAAGAAGTGATTATACTGTAATGATGCTTGATTTTAGAATACTGATACTTAAACTCAACGACGGACGGATTTTACTTTATTAATTCACATTTACTTTGCATGCACGAGTTAAAAAAATGTCTGGGTAAACTTTCTGCACAAACTTGCTGTGCATCTGAAATGCTTCTTTCCTTTTTGGCTGACATCTCCAAGCCCTCTTATTTCTTAACACCTTCCCACCAACCATCTGGCTCTATTCTGGTATGCAACTTTCCATTATCCAATCAAATCCCACTCTGTTTTTTCTTTGAAAATGCTGTTTCATTGAGAAATGCGTTGTAAGTAAATACATGTTACGTAAGTAAAATAGGTCAAGTTGACCTGAATCTGTAAATTACTGTTATTTTAGTTGTGTATTTTAAGGTACACTGGCTAAATCCATTGAAATCCCAATTCTGGTTTGGCCAACAGGTAGGCCGTCACCAGAGCAGCTGCTGTCATTACCACACCGAAGAGATAATAACACTTGGACGACTTGCACTTTGAACCCTTTCTTGGGTCACTGTGTTTCAGGGAAGCTCGCACTGCTTCCAGTTCCTCCCTGGACAGAGAAGAAGGGAACATCTGAGCCAGGACCTCCATAGCCGTCCGCTGACCGGCCTGAATTGCCCCATCAATGTATCCACACCATTGGGTAGCCGTCTCTGTGCCTGCCCAATGAATCCTGACAAAAGAGATGGACAATTAAGAGACAAGACAATTACAAAATGAATCACTAATCATCATTAATCACAATTACAACTTCCTATATACTTTAAAACCACTATGACTGAGTATCAAGACCCGGGATGTGGAAAATGTCAAGGTGACTGGTAAAATAAAGACTTCATGGTTGATGCCTATCAAAATGAATAATGGCTATATTAGTTTGTGCTAATAGCATTCATGAATCTTTAGGTACGTATGCCATTGAACACTCAAAAGACCTTAGACTAAACTATAGTATCTACTACAAAATAAATAAACTATATATATATATATATATATATATATATATATATATATATATATATATATATATATTAATGCAATATTTAGGCTGTATAGTAATCTCTTTTAAGATTTCTGAAACGGACACGGGACTAGAAATATGACAATGAGTTGTGAAACGCTTTACCTAAGATAAAGCATTAAACATCACATTTTAAAATATATTCAAATAGAAAACGGTTATTTTAAATTGTAAAAATATTACTATATTTCCTGTATTTTTGATCAAATAAATGCAGCCTTGGTGAGCATAAAAGAGAATCTTTAAAAAACATTAAAAATGTAACTGAACCCAAACTTTTGAACAATAATTAAATATTTTATTAATAAATTAAAAATGTATATAATTTTACAATTAATTAAAATTATTACTTTACATTATTCAAAGTAATAATTAAAACATAAGTGTAGTAAAATGAATAGCAAAATGTATACTGTAGTTAAAACCGCAAGATTAATCATTTACATTTATGCATTTAGCAGACACTTTTATCCAAAGCGACTTATAAAAGAAAAACAAAAACAAAAGATATTTACTAAACAATTAAATAGCTAGTCCTATTGACTCAATAGCGTGGTTAATTTATGCACATATAAAACAGATCAGAAAACCTCCAGAAGACAATGCACACATTCATGTCTGCTGTGAATTTAACAGAAATAACTTTTAATTGGGTTCTCAAAAATGCTTATCGCTGCATTCAGCAACATATTTCCCATGCAAGACTGTTTCCCATCCACCACGCAGTTTAGTCTTCATGCATTATGGATGCGTGGACTTAGTTGTTCACAAAACCCTGAGGGATATCCTTTACCCACAGTGCTTTTCACCTATGCTCTTTGTCAGTGTGAATCACTAAGACATAAAAGCGGTTTGTTTTCTATTCCACCATCTATGGCAGGCGAGATATGCTCTTCTAACTTTGGAAGTACTGCATCAAAAGAAGCCAGCATACTATCTTAGAGTCTAATCCTACAGTTTTTAAACTTTTCAGGCCAAGTATCACCTTAAAACAAAATCAGAACATCCAAGTACCACCTTTTCATAACATTGCCCCCTCCAGGGTTATTATAGTTAACTAAAACTCAAATCATAAAAAGGATTTGTTACTTGAAATAAAGTAGTAACTAAAACTAAAATTGAACAGAAGACAGATACAGTTTCACCAGCTGAGAAAGATGTATTTCTTCATAAAATGTGTTCATAGAACAGAACTCACTAATTAAACACACTAAATTAACATGTTAAATTGACAGCCCTAATTTTAAAGTATTATAATTTTACAGAACCTTTTTATGTATTACAATGTACTACAGAACTCTCTCGAGACGTCTTGACTGGTCCACCAGAACAGAGTTCTGAAGCATCCCAGTCATTAATTCATGCTTTAGTCCTTTTAATTATTCACATCTAATAGAAATCATTTACATTTTCAGAAGCTACAGTGAGGAAGAATGGATGGAGATTTAATGCATGAAAGAGTCTTGTAGCATCCCAAAGATCAAGAGCTTCAAGATCTCGTCTGTTTCCAAGTGGGTCAAGGACAGATTACAGCCCTCCTTCAGGAAAAGGCTCATCGCCCGCACAGGTACCAGACAAAATGGGAAGTCTGTACATGCCTTTATATGATGAACTCATTCCTCTCCCTGTGGATTTAATTCTATTATGGAAATTTCCCCATGCACTCCAGCCACCGCACACTCTCGCTTTCTCTCTTGCACGCTCTTTCTGTACGTTCTCCTTG
Organism: Sinocyclocheilus grahami; assembly: GCF_001515645.1. Classification (NCBI taxonomy): domain Eukaryota; kingdom Metazoa; phylum Chordata; class Actinopteri; order Cypriniformes; family Cyprinidae; genus Sinocyclocheilus; species Sinocyclocheilus grahami. The sequence continues at coordinate 659,265 of NW_015505657.1, read as the reverse complement.
GACGAGCATTAGTTCAGCCCAGTCAATCGCTTAACCGGGCCATTTCAAATAGCTTTTGAGATGTTTTCCCCCGAGAGCGCTGTCCTTTTGACATCTAGTCATGCATAGCATGAGTTTTACGACTACAGATGGCTGGAGAAACGAACCTCAACAACCTTCCATGGAATGTGCTGGTTTGATGTGTGTGTCTCCATCATGTAGGTGGGTCTGTTGTGAGACAGATCCTACATACTACTCTCACTTTTATCTTTATCTACAGGTAATGTCTGCTGAAGTCAAGGAGATCTGTGATGAAAGCAATAGTTTACCCCAAAATTAACAATTTTTCATGTCATTCCAAACTTGTATGCTATTATATGTTATATTTAAGGGTGCAATGATTTCTAGTTTTCTCGATGCATCGATTACAAACCCTGATGATGCATATGCATCGATCTTGAAACATGGATTTTTGAATCGTGAATCGTCGATTTCGGACAGTAATCGATATAAAACGCTAAGAATCGAATGAATCGCGATTTCTATAGCGATTCAATGCTTTCAAAATATATACACATTAAATTACTACAAGCACAAATTAATGGAGACCTTGAACAGTGTTCGTGCCCTCGCATCTCTCCTTCACGCGCTACACTATTTACCGCCTGTGACTGTCACAGGATTGCGCTCGCACTCCGTTCGTCTCACTGACACATTTTTTGAGCAGCTGATGTGTGATCTCTCCTTAATACTCGTGGCCTGTAATGCTAAAGTGAAGTAGTTTTAGTTTTTCAATGGCTCTCGGTCATGCCGACGTCATTACCTGAGTAGTCGAAGGCTGCACATTTATTGCATGGATGGAGCAAAAATTTAAGTGTCTAAAGCATACGCACAGTTCCACTGAATGACACGTGTTTTAACAATGTCCTTCAACCGAATGTACGAAGGAAACTGTTAAAATAACCACAGCATTAACAACAAACTTGAAATAAGAGCGCAAGGTTTATCTGTTAATCAGATGCATGAAAGTAGCATTCGTTGCTATAGCAAACAGACATCGGCACGTTTTCTTTCAGAATCATCATTCGCCGATGGAGAGGAAAAGTTAAATACTATATCATTATATTTTAAGAAAATGAGATAAAGAAGTTTTTCGCACTGAAAGAGAAGTGATCTCGCGCTTATAGAACTTGAGACGTGCCAGGCTATATCTGCAGCTAATCTGAATAAAAAGCAGAATGAACTGATGAAAGGTTAAGACAATAAACACAATAAATTAATAAAATTTATGAATGATGCCGTGTTAATTGACATATCATTTATTACAGTACAGAAACTATGACATATATTTTCTACCTTATTCTGTGCAGAAAATTGATTGTTTGTAGTATATAAAACAATCATAAAATTGCCATTAGGAAAAAAATATAGATTACAAATGATTGATTATTGTCCAGCAGTGTATTTGATTTCTTATAGCAAATTCAAAGTAAGAGATAAGAAAAGAATCCCTTGTAATAATAATAATACATATATACATAAAATTATTGTATTTGACATTTCTGTAACTTCTGAAATGATGGACACGCCCCTGGTGTAACAAAATGTTAGCCTATACATAATACTTTTAAAGCTCTTGGCTTACATACATTTCTACATATGCCATGTCATGCTATAGCATCATTAAACTAGCATCCAACAATGCACAAAAGTGTTTGTTTTTTTGGTAACCTATGATACATTATCCTTTCACATACATACATTTCTACTCTCTCTCACACACATACATTCTCCTTTCACATACATACATTAGTACTCTCACACATACATTCTCCTTTCACATACATGCATTTCTACTGTCACACACATACATTATCCTTTCACATACATACATTTCTACCTTTTTTTTGGTATCCATTACTTCCTGTTTAAGCAGGAAGTCACTATCAGACCAGGAAATACATGTGCAAGACTTGCTCAGTGGGGAAGCATTTAAATAATCCTGTGAATGCACTTAAAGAATGCAGAATCAAATTGTTAATCGAAACAAATCAAATTTATTTGTGAATCGAATCGAATTGAATCGTTCTGAATTTGCAAAAATCGTTTTTGAATCGAATCGAAAACCTATAAATCGTGAATTGAAACGATTCGCTGTATACCCAAAGATTCACAGCTCTAATTATATTATATTATATTATATATTATACACTAGTCAACATTTGAAGTGGATCAAAACCTTTCATCAAAGTTGTCCTAAAACCAACAACCAAAATGTGTTCTTGGCTTAGGACAACTTTGATGAACTCACACATACATTATCCTTTCACATACATACATTTCTACTCTCTCTCACACACATACATTCTCCTTTCACATACATACATTAGTACTCTCACACATACATTCTCCTTTCACATACATGCATTTCTACTGTCACACACATACATTATCCTTTCTATATATATATATATATATATATACATATACATACATTATATATATATGTATATATATGTATATGTATATACATATACATATATATATGTATATACATATATATGTATGTATATGTGTATATATATATATATATATATATATTCACACAATTACATTCTCCTTACACATGCAAACATTTCTACTCTCTCACACACATACATTCTCCTTTCACATACATATATTTTTGCTTTCACACACTTACATTCTCCTTTCACATACATACATTTCTACTCTCTCTCACACACATACATTCTCCTTTCACATACATACATTAGTACTCTCACACATACATTCTCCTTTCACATACATGCATTTCTACTGTCACACACATACATTATCCTTTCACATACATACATTTCTACCTTTTTTTTGGTATCCATTACTTCCTGTTTAAGCAGGAAGTCACTATCAGACCAGGAAATACATGTGCAAGACTTGCTCAGTTCTTCCTCACAATTTTACAATGATGCTATTCAAAGTCATCCTGTTTTCTATTCAAGTACATATATATATGGTCAGAATTATTGGCACCCTTGGTAAATATGATCAAAGAAGGCTGTCAAAATAAATCTGCATTGTTAATCATTTTGATCTTTTATTTAAAAAATTCACAAATATCTAACCTTTCATTGGAGAATAAGAATTTAAAATGTATCATTATGACATAAATGTTTTACTCTAATACACATTGGACACAATTAACGGCACCCTTTTATTCAATGCTTTTTGAAACCTTCATTTGGCATAATAACTGCTCTGAGTTTTCTCCTATAATGCCTGATGAGGTTAGAGAGCACCTGACAAGAGATCAGAGACAATTCCTTCTTCCAGAATCTCTCCAGACCCTTCAGATTCCCAGCTCCATGCTGGTGCTTCTGCTCTTCAGTTCACCACGCTCACTTTCTATAGGGTTCAGGTCAGAGGACTGGACTGGCCATAGCAGAAGCTTGGTTTTGTGCTCAGTGAACCATTTTTGTGTTGTTTTTAAGGTTTGTTTTTAGATTATTGTCCTGGAAGATCCAAACATGGCCCATTATAAGTTTTCTAACGGAGTCAGTCACTTTGTGATGTTTTATCTGTTGGCATTTGATAGAATCAAAGATGCCATGTATCTAAACAAGATGTCCAGGACCTCCAGCAGAAATATAGGCCCACAACATTACAAATACAGCAGTATATTTCATTGTACACAT
>NW_015505657.1:610443-652644 GCF_001515645.1 Sinocyclocheilus grahami | reverse complement strand
ATGGCCCATTATAAGATTTCTAACAGAGTCAGTCACTTTTTGATTTTTTTATCTGTTGGTATTTGATAGAATCAAAGATGCCATGTATCTAAACAAGATGTCCAGGACCTCCAGCAGAAATATAGGCCCACAACATTAAAAATACAGCAGTATATTTCATTGTACACATGGGGTACTTTTGTTTGTTGCTAAAAAGCAAATCCCATTTGAAGTTCCAGTCATGTCTGACAAAAGAATATGCTGTGGATTGTTTTTGGATGAGAGCATTTTCTTTTCTTGATTTTTTTTAAGCCCTCCCAAACAACACGAGGTGTAGGTGCTGTTTGATTTGATTAGATTTTTTAAGGTTTTCTGACCCTGAGCCTCAACTATTTTCTGCAATTCTCCAGCTGTGGTCCTTGGAGAGTCTTTAGCCACTCATCCTCACCGTGCATTAGGACGATATAGACACACATCCTCTTCCAGGCAGATTTGTAACATTTTCTGTTGATTGGAAATTCTTAATTATTGCCCTGATGGTGGAAATGGGAATTTTCGCTGCTCTAGCTCTTTTCTTAAAGCCACTTTCTAATTTGTCAAGCTCAATTATCTTTAGCTGCACATCAGAAATATATTCATTGGTTTTTCTCATTGTGATGGATGGTAAAGGGAAATTGGCCTCTGTTTTCCCTTCTATTTATATTCCTGTGAAACAGGAAGCCATGGCTGGATAATATTATGTTCATAATCACCCTGGTATGCTCAAAATTGTAAATATGAATGGGAATATACTTCACAGATATTTTACTCATAAGAATTTCTAGGGGTGCCAATAATTGTGTCCAACGTGTATTTGAGAAAAAACATTTATTTCATAATGAGATTTTCCCCCATTTTCAATTGTTTTAGTTCAATGAAAGGTTAGATATTTGTGAATTTTTTTAAATAAAAGATCAAAATGATTAACAACGCAGATTTATTTTCACAGCCTTCTTTGTTCATATTTACCAAGGGTGCCAATAATTCTGACATATATATATATATATATATGTATGTGAAAGGAGAATGTGTGTGTGTGTATATATATATATATATATTTATTTATTTTTATAATAAATGTCATGTCTGTCATGCTGAAAAAAGTAAAAAAAAGTGAAGAAATAATAATAATAATAATAATGTTATTATTGTTACTGTTATTATTATTATTGTTAAATGTTCTAATAGTAAATATATTTGTTTTGGTGTCAGGACAACTGTTATTATTAATAACAGTGATTAATAAATATAATAATTATTATTAGTTTATTATTAGCAATAAGCAAATGAACAACAACTGTTATAATTATTCTTCTTAATATTATCACAATTGATATAGTATATATTACAAATTATTTTGGTGCCTGGACTACTGTTATGATTAATATTATTATTATTCTAGAATTATTATTATTATTAATATTATCACAATTTAAATAGTATATTTGACCAATTATTTTGGTGCCTGGACTACTGTTGTTATTATTAATAATAATCAGTAGTAGTAGTGTTAAATATAATAATAGTATCACAATTCTTGGTGCCTTGAGTACTGTCATTATTAATAACAGTGGTTAATAATAATAATAATAATAATTATTATTATTATTGTTGTTGTTCTTGTTAAATATGCTGTTACAATGTTTTTGGTGCCTGGACTACTGTTATTATTAATATATAATATAATATAATATACATTATTATTATTATGTAGTGTTTTGGTGCCACAAAAATGAAACGGGACTAAGACCTGATCACAACCAAAATGAGATCTGAGACCCTTTTATTGCCCTAAGAGAACTGGATTTTAGTTTTTTTCATTTTAGTTTTTTTTTTCACTCCAAGACCATAAAGGTAATCTATATGACACGTGCTCTGTATTCTTCAGAAGGCGTTCAATAGCTTTAATACAGGCTTGGAGTCGAATAGACTACTTTTATGGTGCTTTTCTGCAGTTTGACCGCTATGGTCACTCTATGAACTGCCATTGTATAGGAAAGAGCACAACTCCTTTTGTGTTCTGTAGAAAAATACCAGTGGGTTTGGCATGACATGATGGTAAGTACATAATGACAGAATTTTTATTTTTGTGTGAACTATTCCTTGAAGGACAGAGAATGTGAAGGAAATGAGGCACTGGAGCTTTGAAAGAGGCTTTGTTGAACATGAAGGGATTTGGCCAGCGTAGTGGATTTGTTTACCTGCCGAAAGGCTTTCGAAGACTCGGGTGGTAATACGTTAGCATCCCAGGGGTCATCACATTCACAGGACAGCCTCCGCTCCACTCCTCTTTTGCCCAGTCCTGAAAACACAACACAACAATTAACATTTTGCAGCAGTCAGTGTCAATGTGAACTCTAATTTTGGGCTAAAAAATGATAAGACTGTGGTTGTGATGTAGCTCGGCCTTTATTTCCCAAGAGAGGCAGATTTAAGATGCAGGTGCTATTTGCATTGACACTGACAAAACTTTTCGATGTCTTGCAGACAACATTTGGCAGACAGTCTTCTTGTTTCTCTTCACAATGAGCAGGGTATTTTTATATTACTGCAGCTTCACATCATCATAAACTCCCTGCAACCTCCTATTTCTCTTTTAATAAGGTCACCTCAAAGAATTCTGTGTGAATTAGACTAAATGTTCCCTTCAGTTCATGTTCAAACTAAATAAAAAGGTGTAGAAATAATTTATAATTGAATTTAATGAAGAATTATTCATTATTCATGGAATTATTCATCATTAGAGCCCTGTAGCCTTTCTTAATGATATACCCTGATGGTCTTAAGTAAGCATCTTGGTTAATGTTGAATGTTCTTAAATGCGCCTGTAGATTTTATAAAAGGTACTTGAAGCAAAACCCTTAAACTATCTAAGCCTCTTAGAATGATTTACATGTTAGTAATGTATTTTTGGACTTAGATGATTATATTAAAAGAAGGCTGTGTCTTCCCAAGCAGCTCTCTTGGTAGTATGCATCACCTTTCTATGAAAATATTAATAACACCATTAAAGTTAACCATTATTAGCTTAATACAGTGGTCACCAACCTTTTTAAGCCCAAGATCCCTGACCTCGTCCTTTATGAAAGACAAGATCTACCTATAGAAGAACTGATAGAAAAAGACAGCCCAGATTGTGCTGTCAATTTGAGTATTTTATTTAGTATTGTAATTAGTGATGCACTGATCATGATTTTTCATGACCGATTTTATTTTTTTAACAAGCAAATTTATTTATTGTTTATTAGCTCTATAACAAGCATACTTGCCTTAAAAATATCTGTAGCCATTTGAAATTAGACTAGGCAGCCACTGCATTTTAATCATGATCCAAATAAAGATACTAAGCTACTTATGTTTTAATAAAATTTTAATGATTTTTATTTTTTATTTTAATTAAACTATAATTACAAAATTTAAAGCAAAACAGAATGTCTTTATCGTTGTGAAATTATGCTACATAAAACATCTGAACGAAACCGAAACAGCAGACGGGCTGAATGAGAGTGCAAATTCACTCTCTGACAGCAGGTGGCACTTATGGAACACCAGAAGTAAATTGTTTCCTTGGTTACAGCTGTAAACAAAGCAGCGCAGTACTTCATACAGAGGTAAGAGGAAAAGAAAATGCCATTACCATTGAATGCAGTCAGTTCCCTTCAGTGATACATTCATATAACTCCTCACCCCCAATTCAATTTTTATATTTTCTTATATTTAATTCTTATATTTATTTATATTCAGTATTTATATTTTATATTTTGCGCATTGTGAACAGTGAGCTTGCTCTGCCTGCAACAGTATTCTCTATGCGTCTTAGACAAAGTACAAAGACTGGAGAAATTTCATGTTTTTTGTACTTATTTTTCTGTTATTTTCGGGAGCTACTGGGACAGTGATAAAGATCTAGCAGGCGATCGCAATCGAAGGGTTGGCGACCACTGGCATAATACATTCAGCTGAATACTAAAAACAGATGGTACATCCACACCACTAGGTGTCAGTATAAGTCTAAGAACAACACCAAAAGAAGTGCAAGAATTACATATAATGCCTTTACTTTATACATTTAAAACCTCAAACATACAATACATAACCAATATGTATTCAAAAATAAAATAACATAAAAAAACATGGTTCTTCAACATGGTCCAATAAATTTTATATCAAAAGGTAACACACTACCTCAAATGCTTATTTAACAAATAAGACTGAGTATAGTTTTAACAAAGAAATGCAGTGGATAATTTGTTGGAGAATTATGATACAGGATAATTGTCTTGGACAAAATGTGAAATAAACAATGGAGAATAGGCATGGGCCGATTACGGGTTTCAAGGTATACCGCGATTTGAAAATTTCGCTGTTTCAAAACTGCTAATATTTTCCGTTATACCGTTCCTGCGGTATGCTCTGTTTTTCATGACTCCTCAAAGACTGAAAGTGTAGGAATCCCTCAGGTTGAGTGCAGTGTAGAGAGTAACACGAGCCGCCTCCTCCTGTTGGTGCGAGCGAGCGGTCAGTCACGTGTGTGTATGACGGCCGAACATAAGGAGCTTCCCCTGGAACTTACGCAATCTGCAACCGGCCGTTTTTTGTCTTATTGCAAGCAACTCGTCTCTGTTCTGGACTTTGCACAAACTGCGTTGCAATGCAATAGTTTTCCAAAATGTAATTTATGTGAAAATATGAAGTCTGTAAACGCCCGTTAACACAGGCCAGAGACGTTGAAGACGGACGCACAGAGAAAAATACTGTAGCAGGCAGATCACTCACTGTTCATGATGCACAAACTATTGGAAGAAAATCCTCAATATTGATTTGGGGGTTTAAATGAATGTGTTTCTGAGGGGAACTGACTGTCCCTAATATTCTGTATGTTGCTCAAAAACAAAATATATTGTGTTCAGTGGAAAAAATTTTTTTTTTACCCAGTAATTTAAAAATAACACATTTTAGAACTGTAACAACAATACCGTGATACCGTGAAACCATGATATTTTTGCTTAAGGTTATCATACTGTCAAAATCTCATACCGGCCCATGCCTAATGAAGAATATATCAATATTTCTCTGATTTATCATTTTTCATGTATTAAAACTGCAGTTGGAAATTATGCATCAGATGCTCAGCACAGACCCTTTACCCAAGTGACAGACTGGACTGGTAGTATCTGTGGATCGCCATTTCATGATGAAAGGTATGAAGATTCTTTTTTTTTTTTCATTGTTGTGGCTTGTACCCCTGACCCAATGATTATATTACATTTGCTAGAACATTTCTATCATAAAACAGTGATCAGATATCAAAGCTGAACTCTTAAGGTCTTTGCACACTGAGTCCGAAATTTTCGTATTCGTCATCCTCTCCTATCAAAATGCTTGCAACGTGTGCGAAAACGCAGAGAATCGAACCTGGTCAGAATTTTTTTTTATGACGGACGAAAGTTTCGGAGGCAGTGTGTAAACGTGAGGTTGTATTTATTTTTTAACGTGCAAAACGTTTGGACAAGAATTTCGGACTCGGTGTGCAAAGACATTTAGACCTTTCTAATTATATATACACACAGTAGTTTGTCAAAATTAATAAAACATTTTGAACAATAGCAGACACAGCAATGGTAAACCAATGTAAATAAAACTGCCTGAACGCAGGAAGTGGGAGTTATTTACTAATGTAGATTTTAAAAAGTGCATGGACAAAAATCGATGTAAAAAAAGTTTGGGATAAAATGCTTATTTTATTATTTATGGGATTAAATAAACTTTTTGTCTAAATACCAATTATATGTAAGCACATTTCCACTACTAATAAGAAAAAAAAAATCATAAAAAGTCAAAATTATGAGATAAAACATAAAAATTATGAGTCAAGATTCTGAGAAAATAAAAAAAGTTGAAACTGACATACTAAGTCATAATTAACAAGCCATAAGTATGAGATAAAAAGTTGAAACTATGAGATGAGTAATAATTATGAGACTGGCCATGGGTCCAGGTTTTTTTTCTAACCTGCGGCCCGAGACTGGGATAGGCTACAACAATTGAAATGATAAAAAAGTCATAATTATGACATAAAAAATATGTTTTGTCATAATTATGAGTTATGTCAGCTTTTTTTTATCTCAAATTTCAACTTTATGTAATAAATAGGATTTAATTAAATATTTTAACTGTCATTGTTAAGATTTACCAAAGCCATAATTTTGAGAAAACATTTATAGATAATTATGACTGTTTATGATATAATAATTATGTATTGCAAAAAAATTATCATTACAAAAAGTAGAATTTTTTTATCCATAATTGTTTTAATTTCATCATCTATTTCGTTCATTTTTAAATTCAGGTTAATTCAGTTTGTTTTCATTTTTAATTTATTTTTAAGATAAAAAAAGCCATAATTACAACAAATCATAATCATGATATGATAATGATGTACAGGTGCATCTCAATATGAAATTTTCCACAACATTCTAATTTATTGAGATGCACCTGTATTACAAAAAATAATTTTGACAAAAAGTAGAATTTTTTTATGACTCGTAATACATTAGTTAATACGTTAATACATTTGTTTTAATTTTTAATTTAGACTTTTTACCTAAAACGTATGATTATAAATCATAATTTTAAATTAGTGTTTAATAATTTATGAAATAATTATGATTTACCAAAGCATTATCTTTGTTTTTGTGGCAGAAATGGGCCTTCATACAATTAAGTTTTTATTATTAAGTTATTTAAAGCCTATTAGGGGAGAACAAATTAGCTTTAGCTGCTTTACACTATATGCATTAAACACCATCTGGATATTTTTGAGTTGATGTGCCTTTGCTTTCCACAATGCACCCATAAGCCCAGTGCATGAGACCTCTCAGGGCACTCTGGGTAATTCTCTAGTTGAAAAGTTAGCTTATTTCCTTTCTCAGTTGCAGCTCATTGGAAAATGGCCTTGCCATCAGTAGTCCCATCATCCTCTCCCGCTCTCTCCATCCACAGGCCACAGAGTTGCTTAAGGCTATTCTCCATTTTCACTTACAGTGCTAAAGTGGCCTGACACCACTTTTGCACCAAGGCAGTAAAATGTTAACATTCTGTTGAAGCTGATGGCTGTCAAACCAATGTGCCCATTTTGTCAATCTCATTTACGCCTCCAGCATGGTCTATGGCACCTTTTTACCTCTCAGGGGAAATAAATTCCCATTTCATTTGTGAAATGGTGCGTTTTAGGCACAGTGGAGGACTGGCTCTAAGCTTTGGCCAATGAGGAATAGAGGTGCAGAGATTTCCATTTTCAGTTGACGCTTGTGGCAAATGTCACACAGAGGTTTGTCAGAGTCAAACAGGAGATTTGGCAGAGGTGATGAACTCTAGCAAGTCTTAATAGGTTTCATGGCCGATTCTAGATAATGTGTGTTATTTTCACATGCTGACTCATTCAGTGAGAACAGGAACTGCAAACAGAGAGCTTAAACATTTGGATCCATTCAAGACTAACAGATGTTTTCACTGCCACTCTTTCATCCATCCATTTTCCAAACCGCTCACCCAATATAGGGTCATGGGAATGCTGGGTGTACCTCTGTATCTCGGGCCGCACACTGTAATGTATTATTGTTGGTACAGCTGAGTTAACATGAAAAGAAATCATACTTGTTAGGGTGTAAATTATGGGTCTGACCCCCCCAATTAAACACTGAACCAATCAAAATGAAAGGTTGAGGGAGTCTTAAAAAATACCTACACTTAGCAGCCTTATTTTTACATACTGCATATGAAACATTTCTGTAGCTCTGTCTGAATGGCATTTGTAATATAATTTCCAAAAATGGAATTGGGTCATGCTGTTGACATTGCCTGAGGTCCAATTCATAAACGTATGAAAAACTTGTTTTGCCATCTAAATTAAATTGTATTTCACGAATGCATCTACAATACAGTTGGAATAATTTGTTGTTGAATGGAGTTTATTGAAATTAACCTGTTAAAACTTATCCTGCACATTTAAAATGGAACTGTTATGGGGCAAACAAGACGTGAGACGTACGGATCCATTTGCAAGCTTTATAAAAGGCGTGGTCAAAACAGGCGAGGATCAGGCAATGGCAAACAGGTATATAGAAGACAAAAAAAGAGCAGTCCAGTAAACAAGCGAGGGTCAGGCGACGGCGAACGTAATCCAACAGGGGTGAGACTAGAGGGATAATCCAGGTACAAGGCAAAGATCAGAACATGAGAAAACAGACAAGGCAAGACTAAGAAGAACTAAGCAGGCTCAGTAAGGTAGCTATCAGCTTTAGCAGTGATACACGGTAAACAATACTCTGCAGTGGGAAGGGATCAGAGTGAGTGTTAAATAGGGGATGTGTGATTGATTACAGCTGTGTGCAATCAGTGCTGTGTGCAATCAACTGTGTGTGTCATCAGTGCAGTGGATGATGGGATATGTAGTCCGGGGTGATATGCAACAGTGTGTAGTGCAAGAGTCAATTAAATGGAAAGGGTGACCTCTGATGGCTAGCAGACAGAAGTTCATGGACAGGATACGTGACAGAAACATTACTGGCTAATCCAACCTTAGCAACTGTTGCTATCTGCCATTTTTTTAACTTTGGCTGAGAGAATCTGAGTTTTGTTTTTCATTTTAAACTATTTTTAACTCACTGTATTGTAAAAAATTATACAACTTGTCCAGAGAGATTTCCCCCCCTATTTTTCTTGTTTATATATAACATTATATATAACATTACATTAACTCTAAATTAAAATAAATAGTTCACCCAAAAATTAAAACTTGCTGAAAATGTACTTACCTTCAGTCCATGCAAGATGTAGATGAGTTTGTTTCTTCATCAGAGCAGATTTGGAGAAATGTAGAATTACATCACTTGTTCATTAATGGATGCTCTGCAGTGAATGGGTGCCGTCAGAATGAGAGTCCAAACAGCTGATATAAATAAAATACTAGTCCATATTCCATAACAACACTTCCTCCAGTGAAAAAGTTCATCCCCTGTTGTCCTCTCACATTGAAATCCATTAATCCACTGACATGTTTATATTTTTTGGACAATTTTTTACTTATAAACAATGCTTGATCTGTGCATATTTCTCTTCTAATTCAGACGAGACAACTTTTTCACTGGAGAAAGGAATATAATGGATGGAGGACTATTTTAACTGGAAACAATGGTTTAAAAAGTTAAAAGCCAAGTTAAAAAATGTTTTTTATTATACTGCTTATCATTTCACAAGATGTTAATTGATGAACTGGAGTCATGTGAAATACTTGTGGATTGTTTTTATAAGCTATTTGGACTCTCATTCTGACAGCACCCATTCATTGCAGAGGATCCATTGGTTTAGGAAGTGATTTAATGCTAAATTCCTCCAAATCTGTCACAATGAAGAAACAAACTCATCTTGGATGGCCTGAAGGGTAGTACATTTTCATCAGATTGTAATTTTGGGGGAACTACTCCTTTAATGATACTAAAAATGTTATTGTATTTACAGTATATATATTGATTCAGGCCACTGTGATGTTAGTATTAACTAAAATAAATTACAGTAGCATAGAGATTGCATTATAGAAATGTTAGGAATCACTAAAGTTATCACTTGAAATTGCTGCTAAATGAGGCTTTTTTTACTTATTTCTTTTGACTGTTTGAAGTGTTTACCTTGATTATGATTTAATCACGGTACTGAATAATTGAATTTTTTTGCAATGTAATAATTCATCCCAGATCCCTTACGAATAATATCCAAATCATTTTTACCAATTTATGAGCACATTCTACTGAAAATAACATTGACGACATACATTTTCAGTTAATTCCTATGCATTCTGAATTATAAGAGTTAGCAGCAATTACCAAAGTTGGTGCAGTTTAGGTAATAATCAATTACCATTTATTAAAACAGTATATTTAATAAATAAAAATAAAAGTAACCACAATTTCTCCACAATCAAAGATTAACATAAGTTACTCAGACAATTGCAGAGACAAACCTCCACAGACTCAATGGTGTCCACAAAATTACCTAAAATAAAAAAAGCTTCCCGAGTCTAGTTTCCACATTTTTTCTGCTGTGTGTAACAACGCAAGAGATTAACATAAGTTACTCAGACAATTGCAGAGACAAACCTCCACAGACTCAATGGTGTCCGCAAAATTACCTAAAATAAAAAAAGCTTCCCGAGTCTAGTTTCCACATTTTTTCTGCTGTGTGTAACAACGCAAACTGCCATAAAATATGTTTCTGCATAATTTTTCGATTTCCCTCAGCACTGTCTTCCCGTACACTCCAGGTGCTCCTAGATGCTACTAAATAAAGCTGAAGCGAGGGGTTTCGCAAGACAATGACAATTCTTTCTGTGACTCAGCGCACATATTGGCTGAAATTCACCACATACCTTTTCTTCATAGTGAATGTAGGTGGACGCCTCCGGTCCAAGGTACTTCACCAGGCTGGAGATCACACCATCTCTTCTCTCCTCCATCTAAAATGAGCACAAAAACATTTGTTCATCGACGTATCACAAAAGTATTAAAAAAATATAATTGTGCCTCCATCCTTGTGAAAATGGGCACTTCTAGTGCACTTTAAATCCTAAAAATATATATGTATTTTTTTTTAAACTGTACTTGCAGATTATATAATATTAATGAAATTAAAGGCTACATGAGTGTTGTAACATATTTGTTACATATAAAGGTGTACATCTTACTTAAGAGGGTCAAAAAAGCACCGTTTAGAAATATAAAGGTAAACTTTAATACATTTTAATTCAATTGCAAATAATGTCTCCAAACAGATTACTTATACTCTTCTAAAGTACATAATCTCCTTAATAAGTATAATTTTTCAAATTATGCTAAACTGTACTTGAACTATGCTAGAACTGGGCTGAGTCCGGTTCTCCAACCTCCATCGATCCGAATAACTCAATCCCTCTTTGGTCTCTGTTGACTCTATGAGTTATGGGCAGAAAGGGGCCAGGGCGCACACCCTTGCTGTTACTACGCCAGCGAATGACAGATGTTAAGGGAACATATAAAACCCTGCATCTGCATGTTGTGCTCACTTCCACTTGAACTGAGTGTCCCGGCCCATAATTCAGCCTACAATTATGGCTTCGCACCAGGTAGGGGGTGGGGCGGCACAGGAAGCATCTGCGGGGGGCGTTATAAAAGTGCCCATAAGGAGTTGGAGGGCTAGCCACTATCTCTAATGCCTGGCCATAAAACAAACCGCACAAAATTACACTTCATGTCCACACTTCAAAGTTTGCCAGCTCATTCATGTGAAGGTAATGTTGAGTAACGGCAGAAAGCACACAGCTTGGGCGTATTGCGCTGAGTAGTCAGTCTGGGCTCTTCACACATCTGTAAGAACCAGAGCTTGTCGACAAATGCATTACAGAGTACATGACTCTTCTTCATTTTATGGACAAATCTCAATTAATGGAGGTGACAATTGGGTATTTCAACATAAAATACTACCAAATACAAATACTACCAAATACAAACTAGTAATGCTGTATTAGCAAATGAGAACCAGAGCTGGCTATTCCATCTGATTCATTATGAATAAAGCAACCATAAACTCTGTTCACTGCTCTTGTCTATTATGAATGACTACAGACGGTCTGGGGGATGGAAACGTGATGGAAGCGAGATGGAAACGTGTTTATCAGACCAGTTCATCTCAAAAAGGGAATTCTGGTTTTCATGGATTTTAGCTGTAGGCTAGCTATTTTCTGCATGCAAGATGTGTGGCCATCTTTGTTTGATTGAGCGACGAGTGACAGATAAATCAATAGTTGGCCACATTATCAGTCAGGAAAAGACTCTTTGAAGACTCAGAGCTGGAAATGTTTGTTTTCCCAAGATAACAGTTCTAGTTTAATCTGTACCAAAGACATTTGGCTAATCGCTAATCTGATATTGCTTGTTTACAGACAATTTGGTTGCTGAAAGACTAGCACTTCAACATATTTTAGTTAGTTGCCATGTAAGGTAACATTTCTAAATTGCATTTAAGTTGAAATTGTTTGTCTAATATTTACATTTTATTTTAGGTTGATTCCATCTACCCAATTGATTTTAATAGCTAACAGTAACAACGCTGGTGCATGTCTAGCTGCTGGACCAACTAGTCATTATTTTCTCCAGCAAAATGTAGCTCATGCTGGTTGAGCAAGAAAATGTTGCTATTTTAGATAATTGGTCAGCGTTTTGTTAGGTAGCATGGCTAGCAGTTATTCCCTAGATGCTGTAAGTGGGATCAAATGACTTTTGAAATATACATACAAAAAAGCTAATATTACATAATGTTTTGCAAATAATATTATTATTAAATGGCTAACCATCCATTAATTACAGTACATGGTTTTGAAGGCTCCTAAAAGCGTGAAATTAACTTTGAAATGGGAATGCTAACAGTTTTCTCCTAATATTATAGACCTTCAATCTCAGCTAGATGAAGAAAACCAGCACATGAGCTTCCAAAACACGACATATGGTTATGAGCAACTCTGCCAGCCTCTTCAGCAGGGTATTGTGACTGTTATGCTTTAGTAAGGCGGTTTTTGAGCAACTAAATGTCAATACATATATCTATTTTCACCTCTTGACTCATTGTCTCAGTATTCCCTGAAAGTGTGAAACTGAGAATAGACCTGACATATTAAACTTCCTTCTCTGTATCTCTCACTTTCTCTTTCCATTTCTCACTCTTGCGATATGCTATTAAAATGCATTGCTCTCTTTCCCAAACCCTCAGTCTCATTCTCTCTATCTGTCTCTCACCTTTCTGTCGCACCAGTCACGGGCCTGTACTCCAGTGATGAACCCCACCAGCGCAGGATTACCTCTGGGGCTGGTGGCATCAAATGTGACGCTTAAAGGGCAGTCCTCGGAGGGACGTGCCACGATTTCCCCCGAGAAACCTTTTTCCTTCCAAAATGCCTGTGAATCAGATCAAACAAAGCAGAGAATGAACAGCCTTGAAAATGAAAAGCATTCATTCTTTATTAAAAGGGACCAGCGCAATGCTGAAAACGGACATTATCTGCATAAATGTCAACTATATTTGCATAAATTGTAGATTTATGAGCAGTTATGTACAATATCTACATACTGATTAGCAACCAAACATCAAACAGGTTTGAAACGATATGAAAGTGAGTAAATTATGACAGAATATTCATTTTTATGTGAACGATCGCTTTAAATAAAACTGTTCTATTAGACTAAAATATTTAACACACTAATGCATATAATGAACTAATTTGTTGTTAAAAAGTGTTTTGCTTTTCCTGAAAAAAATAAGTGCATCCCATGCCAATATAATTAAATAACTAAATATGTATTTTTTTTAAGGTACAAATTCACAGTACTAGCTAGTTAAAATATATATTATATTTCAATGACAACATTGTAAAACAAAATGTGTTTTGTGGTATTTGTAAATCGATTTGGATAAAAGCATTTGCTAAATTAACAAGTCTATAATGTAAATGAATGCTTTGCATACTTATGGGGCTCCCATATGTAACTTCAACTGCATTCATAAATGTGTTATACATAATTCATGAATATATGCAATTAAAGATGATGATAAAAGATAAAAACACATTTTTAAGCACTCGGGCAGGGTTTCATGGACTAACAACTGAGTAAGAGTGTGTTGCGCAGAAAATGTTCTCACGCAAACATTCCCAACAGGGTTGATTGATCATTGTTACTCTGAAATAAAACTTACTGCAGAGTTACTTGGTTATTAAATTTATGATAACACAAACATTTCATATTAATGCAATCTAAGTTTCAGAAGCAACTCTGGGAGTGATTTTTGCATATGTTTGTTTTTCATTGGGCTCTAATTGTGTAAACGTATCCTTACTTTTAACATTTTATGCAGTAGTGAGTGAATGAAACCTATTATCTTATTTAATATGCAAAAGATGTTCGAAAACATCTTTCACAGTTGACAGACAAATCTTATCCTCTGATTAAGGTGGCATCTCCAGTAACTGCAGAGCCCAGATTAAATATTAAATTAAAGTAAGGGCTTATACTAAATATGCTAGTCAGAGCACTAGGAGGTAGCTCTCCATGCCTCTGCACATTTTAA
This sequence comes from Sinocyclocheilus grahami, assembly GCF_001515645.1. Taxonomy (NCBI): domain Eukaryota; kingdom Metazoa; phylum Chordata; class Actinopteri; order Cypriniformes; family Cyprinidae; genus Sinocyclocheilus; species Sinocyclocheilus grahami. Next base: position 638,478 of record NW_015505657.1, on the reverse strand, counting down.
CTTCATTATAGAGTTTAATGCAATAGAGCTGTAGGGGAAGTGACTGCACTGTGCTGGGAAAGCCGGTAAGCCAGTTGTGGGTAAGTGGATGGGTTATGCGTGTTACTCACAGTGGGGTACGTGATGATAAACTTCGTCATGTGGCCGACAGGCAGGCACTGGGTGAGGCGCTGGCGCTCAGCTGGCAGGGCAGGCTCGTAACGGATCTGGGCTAAAAGAGAGGGCATAATCAGAGAGCCACTGAATTAAATAAGAAAATTTATTTTAGAAAACAACAGTAGAATGATACTGACATTAAATAGGCAAGACAGCTCTATTCTTACAATTGACCCTTCGCAAAAACCCACCCTCCTTAGCTACTGTTGCTATGTTCGACAAGCCATGCCTCTCTCACACTACACACCATGTTCTCACGCAGTGAAAATACATTGCGGAGCAAAGAGGAAACTGACAACATACCTACAGACAAGATAGAGCAGATTCTGGTATGTTGAATTTTTTTTTTAAAGAAATTCAAACAATAAATACCGTTTTGTGGCTTTTTAATGTGTCTTGACAGATCACTGTATTGCACCAGTTAAAGTGGCACATGTGAACCGATCATCTTTTCATATTTACTTAAAGCATGAAATGAACATGAATGCACATCAGAACTTATTTTATTTAAACCGCGGAAAGACATCAATGCACAATATTTTTCAAGTTTAAGTCCACTAAAGTTTATCTACTCTCCTGTCTGATTTGTTTGTCGGGCAAGATGGGGGATTCGGCATTATGGTTGTCAGATCACCTGTCAATCAAGGTCTTTGCGAATAGTCAATTGCTAGGACCCATTTCTCTAAACTTAGGTCACTTTTTCAAAACTCTTCACAAAAAAATGGTGTAGAAGCAATTTTCAATCAGTAAATTTCACAACTACTTACAAAGAAATAGCAAGTAACATATTAAGCATGAAATTTTGAATAGACAGAAATATAGAATTACCATGTCATACTTAAATTATCTTTTTTTAATTTACAACTTCAAAAACTTAAAAAAAAACTTAAAAAAAAGTTATCACAACAGCAGTCAATGTGGACCAAACTGTAGGCCATTTTTTATTGGTGTAGCACAAATACATTAATTGTCTACATCTTTCAAATTACATGTATTCTTTTCATACTCAGACACAACCACTACCATTGTCTTTAAAGGCCAATTTGCACGTTTGCATAACTGTTAAACCTAATATAATACAAAACCAAATAAGACCGCAATCTGCTACATTTCTACAGTAATACAATATTGAAATAATTCCACATCATAAAAAAAAGAAATTATATCAAAACAATTAGTAAAAACAACTGTGTAACACCAACACAGATGTTAGGCATTCAATTTCATTACCGTCTACACAAAAGGGGACCTGCCCTTACGAAAATTAATCATGGTTTTACTACAAATAAAACCATAAAACCAAAGTAAATATAGTTAAACTATATTTGTTTTGCAACACTAACCAAAGTTCAACCATTTTATTTATAGTAAAACTGTGGTTACTACAACAACAACAACAAAAAACCTGGTTACTACGTCTCTACTAAAATAAAACCATGGTTATTTTCATAAGGGTAGGAATAATTTTGCACTCTAATGTAAAAATGGACCATGTGACAAATACTGCAGTGAATTCCAAACAGTAGAGAGCTGTCAAAGAATACATTTATGAAAGAAATCACTGTATAATGCTATTTGTTGTTAGTGTTTTTAAAGCATTGTTTTATGGACGATTGTTGGGTGACAACCTTGCTAGTATTGTGAAATAATGACTTGATTTGAGACATGTATGAAGTGTTTTAGTAGTTTAGTGAATATGAAATTACTGAAAGTTGATAAGGAGAATTGTGAAGAGTTTTGAAAAGGTGACCCAAGTATTGAGAAATATGTCCAAGCGATAATAAAAAAAACTGTAAATGTTGTGAGCTGTCTTATTGTCTACTGTCTTCATAGGCAGCTACCTTCTGAGAAAGCAATTTGGAACACTTTGGAAACATCAAATTGTACTCCATATGTAAGAAGCAACTCATAATTGATTTCAATAGAGTTTGATGTTGCTAAGCTAATGCTATGAAACTATCTAGCTTAAAAATAGATAGTACATAGAAATATTGGCTAAAATGTTAGCAAGCTTTATCAATTCTTTCTCAGTACTGAATGAAGTACAGTATATGCTAATCTACTCTAATGCAACATTTCGACAGTCGCATCAGCAGCCATCTTGGCTTTATATTTTCACAAAGCTCTTCGCTTTGTTTTTCTTAACAGTCCATTGGGTACATTTTCTTAGAGTGTACATTTTACTATAGTCTCAGAGTCAGGTACACATCCACGATGCCTTAAAATTCTGCCTACGTAGGCAGCTCACTAAGTTTTGGAATGTCTCGCTGACACTCTTGATCATAGGGGATTCTGGGATACTGTTTATACATTGGATTTAGGGGACGTTATAGAGGACAGGACAGGACTGAATAGAAATATGTGCTTTAAAGAGAAATGGAAAACAGCAAATAAATTCAAAGATATGAAAGGGAAAAATGGTGAGCGCAGGAACACAGACAGGAAGAATATGGTATAGAATAACTCATAGGTCTCAGATCATCCTTTGGTATTGATTCAGGTGGCTATACCTTCTAATCAAGAAGCACTTTCGCAAATTGGATCTAATACCCTAGTGACTAGCTCTCCATGAAATTGCCAATCTATTAAAGAATCCCTGCGATTTAACACTACTACTTTGTTTTCCTAAAAGCCGTAATTATGGCTTAGCCATTTTGGGAGTGTAAGTGTGGGGTATCCAATAACTTTATGTGCAGCCCTCAGGGCCATCTCTACGCCTGAGTAACAGAAACAGTGCCAGAAGGGACACTGACCCCATTTTTGACAAGACAGCCATCTGGCGACAAGCCATCATGTCAGCTAGCCTTTTGAAGAGAGGCCACACAAATAAATTGTTGTCTGCTGCCCAGTCAGTCACTTGAAACATAACTCTATAGCCTAGCAATAAAACTTGTGTGAAAAAGAACCTATGGAAATAATACACTATAAAATAACATATTTAAGTGCAAACTGAATGAAATGTTTTTCGAATACGTAATTGCATGTTATTTATAATGAAATGAAAATGTATTTTTGTTAAAATTTATATTAAAAGCAATTATTTGTTAAGAAATAGTCATAAGAGTGTACTTTTATTCGTTAATATTATATTATCTGCAAGTAAAGTTTTTAATAAATATATACTTACAAGCGGACATTCAATACAAGCGCGCTTCTTTTACACAAGAGAAATGTGATATAAGGTAGGGTTTCAGAGAGGCTAGCAATAGCAAGCTTCCTTTGAAAGCATAAGATCTCACTCTCCCTGCAAATCACTCTCCAGATCCAAATGTTTTTTAACCAAATCACCTACCCTGGCTTTAATCAAGAAGCACAATACGAAAACAAGTCTTTCCCTGCAAATAAAAAAATATTTCCCTCAAAGAGAAACTGATTTTTGTATAAACCTTTTTAACACTACTCTTAGCCACAAGTCACTTTTAAAGTCCTTAAGTACTTCAATACCCACAATTTTTAATCAAGATCCACCAACCAGAGAATCAGAGAGCAATGAGCTATTAAAGGTGTCATAAACTGCCTTTAATTTTTTGTTTGTACTGTTCTCTGCGGTCCACTTATAATGTTATCAAGATTTATACATCAAAAAACATCATACTGTAATTTAGAATAAGCTATTTTCTGTACTGTTTTTAAATCCCGCATCGAAATGTGCCTTGTTTGTAAATGAATCTGCGGTAAAATGAAGTGAACAAAGGACCGAGTTCTTACTAACGCAGTCTGGACCTTCATTATAAATAAAGTTAATTCACTCTTTCCTAATGTTGGGATCAGAAGGAAGGCAATGCATAGACTGTTTTTCCACAACTTGGCACTGCGTCTTGTCGTCTTCAGAGCAATCTTTATCATTTGGTTTCTGCGTAGACCTGCATGTTCGCCTCTCTCATAAACACTACGGCCATTTCTCAAACGGAAGACTGAATCCTCCAGAGGTCGCATTTGCAGGCTGCATACGTCCTCGAGCCTGGTTTATTTCAGTTAACTGAGCATTATATTCGTGAGTCATAAGCATATTACAACAATTTACGCTGAACTAAGAATAATGGTCAAATTTATAACTGTTAATATTCTAAAATGCAACCTACAAATATGACCTCCGGAGGATGCAGCCTTCCATATGAGAAACAGCCTACATGCGTGAATCGGTGGGCGGGTCTAAACAGGCAGTGATGTAGAATCTGTGGGCGGGGCTAAACAGGCAATGCTGTAGAATCGGTGTAGAAGCAGGCGTTGATAATCTTCTGCGGAGGCGGTGCTTATCCACACTATTACATCATAGAGTAGAACATTCTAAAAGCTGTCGTTTTGTCAGTCTTCAATATAAGCTGTTTTTAGACTAACAACAAAGGGTACGTCTCCATCAGCTCCCTTGTTCAGTAGTCAGGGCACTGATCAGGCAGTCTGCCATTTTAAGGGCTGTCTGAATTGCGAAATCCTTCCAGTGCAGTTGAATGTTCGCTACCTAAAAATCCCACAGTGCATCGCAAATTCTAGGGAGCATCAGTGCTTACTATGCTCGCTTTTCAGAAATTACGTCACGTTTCTGAAGCATTAAACTACACAAGCCAACTCGGTAAATATAAAGACACGCGCTTTGAAAGATTTGAAAGGACAAACGTTTTTTTTTTAAGATATTTCAGCATAAACACACATCGCTAGACAGGTAATGAACAACATCTAGTTAACGTTTATAATTAATATTCGTCTGAAATGATGTAAGAACATGTACAGAACAATGTGTTTAAAAAGAAAAAAAATGTAGAATCTGTGGGCGGGGCTAAACAGGCAATGCTGTAGAATCGGTGTAGAAGCAGGCGTTGATAATCTTCTGCGGAGGCGGTGCTTATCCACACTATTACATCATAGAGTAGAACATTCTAAAAGCTGTCGTTTTGTCAGTCTTCAATATAAGCTGTTTTTAGACTAACAACAAAGGGTGCGTCTCCATCAGCTCCCTTGTTCAGTAGTCAGGGCACTGATCAGGCAGTCTGCCATTTTAAGGGCTGTCTGAATTGCGAAATCCTTCCAGTGCAGTTGAATGTTCGCTACCTAAAAATCCCACAGTGCATCGCAAATTCTAGGGAGCATCAGTGCTTACTATGCTCCCTTTTCAGAAATTACGTCACGTTTCTGAAGCATTAAACTACACAAGCCAACTCGGTAAATATAAAGACACGCGCTTTGAAAGATTTGAAAGGACAAACGTTTTTTTTTAAAGATATTTCAGCATAAACACACATCGCTAGACAGGTAATGAACAACATCTAGTTAACGTTTATAATTAATATTCGTCTGAAATGATGTAAGAACATGTACAGAACAATGTGTTTAAAAAGAAAAAAAATTTATATCAAAAATAGGTCAGTCCTGCCTGTTGTTTATTAATTCCAGTGGTGACGTTCTACTATGTTGTCAGTTGTCAGATGTTGTACGTAGTCATGTCACTGGAAACTGAGTGATCACTGTCCCAGTGTGAAGTGAGCCAAGGTACTTACCAGGAACTGAATTTGTGTACACGATGTAGTGATTCATGAGCTTGGGAGCTGGGGAGCTAATTGAGATGCATCCAAAGTTGCATCCTAATTCACATTGAAACTTACAGGATGTTTTATAGTAAAAATGACCACTTATGTCAAAATTCCATACCTCTTATATGGAATTTTTGTTTCTCACTTCATGACCCCTTTAAAACAAAACCAGGTGATGCAAGAAACATAAGGGTATTTCTCCAGTTTTGACACCAAATGTAAACAGACATGAGCAAAACACATGCGCACACTAAAAAAAACACTGAGTGAAAACGAAGACTAGTTTATTCCCTCAAGATGTTATGTACACAGTGTTATACTTCCCTATTTTCCAATTTTCACATAGTTTTTAGCTTTGAGTCAAATGTTTTAATATTGTTATCCATTTGGGAGCTGGCTTGCATGGTTCATGGCTTCAAACTGTTCATTGAAGAATTTTTTAAAAAGGAAAATGTGTAGGAAAAAAAATACTTCCAGGACCAACATTACTTAAAAAGCTGCAGGTCACTGTTATGCCAGCTGAATGTGTTTTAATATCTCAACTAAATGAATATGATTATCTAAAAAGCCAGAAATACTAAACACCAGGTTATTGTAACAAAAGGGACATAAAAGGGAGCTTGGAGACTGTTGGGAAGGAAATTGTCACTAAGTCCATCTGTAAAATACACTACACAGAAAAGCATTTTAATTGGAGCGGTTGTTAATAAATGTCTCTATCCTGACAATGAAAAATCAAACAAGACAAGCAAAGCGGAGAAGCGCTATGCGTGTAATTTTATTAAGTGACGGCAATCAGAAAAAAATATATTTTGATTACATTATGTTTCACGAATGTTGCTAATTGTACAAGAGGCTCTGATTAGTACATTTCCATTGGGTTAACTCTCTCCCAAAGGACTTTCCAACATGTTAATGAATAAAATCATGATTTTTAACCATGATTTAAATGTGCAATCGTTTACATGTAACCAACAATCCCATGTCAATTCACATGAATCTGTCTCTCTGAAGGGCTGTAATGGCAGACGGGGGAAACAGATCTAATTTAGCCGAAGTGACTGAGCCGTGGAGTTGCTCTCATTGATTGAGAGCGATCGCTCTGCGCCTGGCAGTCCATCATAACTGTGTGTAAGCGACAGTGGCTGTCTGCTTACTTCAATTTGCTAGACGTTAGGAAATAGCATTGCCGCAACACCACCTTTCTGGCAGGCAAACAGAAGGACAGAAGGGTGAATTCATTTGCGCAGCTTTTGAAGCAATAAGACGTTTGTGTATGTTTTACATCGATTGTGGCAGCAGTAATTCATCTAATAACAATAAAATGATGAAGTGAGTGTTAAATGGACATAAACTGTATCGAAAAAGTGTAGTTCCGCTATTTTAACGAAGCATTCAATGAGTGATGCTGTACAGGCCAGTGAAGCGCACCAGATTGATGTAATCTGCTGTATCCTCCACAACTGAGCACTCAGAAACAGCTTGGAGGATGGAAACTGTTTTGTGCAAATTGCATTCAGCACATTATTTGAGAATGTTGGTATTTACCTGATTTGAATGATTTTTTTAGTGAACTGTGTGTTAAAACAACACAATAATGCAAATAAATAAATAACACTACGCACACGCTTTGTGGCTGCAGTTCATGCTTTGGTGAATTCCCTGGATATTTTTCAGCCCATATTTTAGTTCCTCTTAAACTTCTGTCAGTCTATGCCTCTCTTTCTTGCCCTCAGGAATTGTATTATTATTATTATTTTTTGTCTCTGTTCCCCCTCACTCGTTGGCATCTGTCACCTCTGTTACTCAGGTAGCTGCGAGTGGTAGAACAAACATTTATAGCATAACCTCAGGCTAATGGGCCACAGGTGCTCTCAGCATTTCTGTAGGATTCTACCACTTGCCTGAAGCCTTGGGGAAAAATGTACTTAAAAAAAGAAGAAGAAGAAAACAAACAAACACTGGTTCACACTACTGTTGCACCAAAACAAAATTCTGGACATGCAGGGCTGAATGCTTGTTTTCAATTAGCTTTTGTTTTGAATTACTAAACAAATTATAAATTAATATTATAAATTAGTGCTGTCAAACGATTAATCGCGATTAATCACATCCAAAATAAACGTTTTTGTTTACATAATATGTGTGTTCTGTGTATATTTATTATGTATATAGAAATACACACAAATGCATGTATATATTTCAGAGAAATGTTATTTTAATATATTAAATGTATTTATTTATAATATAAATTATATGAATATAAATATAGACATGTAAATATTTTCAAAATATATACTGAACACTGCTTTTCCCCCCCAAAAAATCTGTTATTAGGTGTTAAAGTACTGTTAACATTTTCTTTTTTTGTCAAAAATGTCATAAAATGCCATTTTCAGCTGCAAACTCGTGGCCAAAATCTGCAGCATCCTTTGTTCCCATTTACACACCCACCCTGCCTTCATTCATCTGTAAATGGCAAAGTGATACCAGCAATTTGCTAATTAAGGGCTTAGGCGTAAAGCCTGTGCTTTTGAACTCATTCCCAAAATGCTGGGAAACTGGAAACAATCCGGCACTCTTAAACCAAAAAATCTGCTTAAACTTTGTTGTAAACACCCTTAAAAATAGGTCACGGCAGTCAAACGGATGCTAATGCTTCCCTGCTTTCTTACAGTATAAATAGGCCTCTAAGCGAAACTCTGAGTGACGCGTCTGTGAGGTTTCTTGCCACCGCTGTAGTCCGCTGTCACTGGAGATGCTCTCTCATCAAAGTGGAGTCGATGGGAGGCCGGGCCGGGGACCGTTTTCTCTGCCAGTCAGCTCAAATTGCATACAGCTGCAGTGCCAGCTTAGTCAGGTACAGCGTTTTGGAGGAAGACTTGAGTTAAATATAGCATCCAACCAGCTGCACCCGGTTATGCTTCGACACGCCACAATCCCACCGAAGGAACGCATCCAAACTCGATTGAGCATCCGAACGCCAACCAAAATACCAACACAAAAAGCACATACATCCCACAACCTGACTAATCGCAGGCATATTGTAGGTTTGTTGCAGCAAAGCATGAATACTTCCTGGGCTTATACAGCTACACACGTGCCCACGCACAACAATCTCAGCAAACACACACACACACACGTTCGTTTCTCATAGTTGCCCACGCACACCCACACTTCATATTCTGTCCTCTCCCCAACTGACAGAGAAATCCAAGATTGAGTATAAGGTTTAACATGCTTATTTAAAACGATCGCTAGAAGACGTCGGTCTCTCTGACTTTACTCATGACAGGCATTCCCTGTGACTTCTAAAGTAAACAAATATCTAAAAATGATGACTGTAAAGCCAGGGGAAGAGTGTATAATTCACATCGAGTCCTCTTAGAGGAATAGTTCACACCAAACCTAATATTCAGTCATTGTTTATTCACCCTTATGTTGTTCCAAACCTGTATGTTGCTATTTTTTTTATCAGTGGAACAGAAAAGGAATGATACTGAAGTCACATTTTTGGATGAACTATTCCTTTAAATGTTTAATGTAATATGAAACTCAATATTGAGAATATATAGTGAGAGGCAGCTCTTGTGGACTGCCAGTAGAACAGAAGTCTTCTATTACCTGGCATGGCAAAATTAAGCACAGTAAAGTACTGTCAAGTCAAGCAGTTCATTAATCATTGAAATGGAGGAGGTGGGGGAGTGACTTCACTCATTATAAAAGATAGATGGATGGGAGGTTAAAACATTGGTCTCCATCAGCCCAGATGACAAGACGACGAGACAGCGGGACGCGCTAACACTGAGTCAATAGGCGTTACAAACCCTGTAGGTGTCCAATTCCATGAGCGGACCAGTTTGTACATCACAAATAGAAGTACAAAAAATTAGATGAAAATATTATTTAGTATTTACATACATATACATATACAGTACATATATATATATATATATACAGTGCCCTTCATAAGTATTGGGACAGTAAAGACAAAATTGCACTTATTTGCTGTTGAGTCAAGAAATCTGTAAATATGATTAAAAGATGAATATAAGACAAAACTACAGAATGTCACATTTTATTATTATTTATGTTTTACCAACTAAGAAGATCAGCACTTTTAGAGTTTTATCCCCCTGTCTGATGTGAGCATAAGTATTGGGACAATTATCTCACAGGTCTTTATAAGTGATCAACTGTGTCCTGTTGCATTAATTGTTCAGATATTAAAAGCAGGGAATGTGTCGTATCAGTTATATCCATTGCTTCTGCATTCTGTTTCTTGCAATCGATGATGACACACACAAACACGGATGAAGACGAGGGAGCTGACTTTGAGAGTAAAACAAGCAATTTGGATGCTAAAAGAAAAGAAGAAGTCACTTAGTGCTATAGCAAAAACAAAGGGCATGGAGAAATCAAGAGTTTTGAAACCATCGGCGACATCAGCAGCCAACAACGACCTGATCGACTGAGAAACACAACAGTAGTTGATGACAGACAAATCATAAAAGCTGTGAAAATGAACAATAAAATGCGTGTCTGTAATATCACCAACAACCTCCAGAAAGCTGGGGTGATGCTCTGACAATCTACTGTCCGCAGGAGACTTTGACACAGAATTACAGAGGCTACACAGCAAGATGCAAACCTCTGACCAGCACCAAAAATAGAAAGGTAGGATTAGAGTTTGCAAAAAAGCACAAAGGTGAGCCAGTAGAGTTTTGGAACTGAGTTTTATAGACAGATGAGACAAAGATGAACCTTTATTCAAGACTAAGTGATGGGAAAGCAAAAGTATGGAGAAAAAAGGGAACTGCAAATTCCCTATGCTAAGAATACAACCTGATCGGTAAAGCATTGTGGAGGTGGTGTCATGGCATGGGCATGCATGGTTGCCTTTGGAACTCTCAATTTTAATGATGACTTAATATATGATGACAGTAGCAGAATGAATTTGGAAGGGTACAGAAACATCTTGGCTACCAATATTCAAGAAAATGCTACCAGACTCATCAGAAAGCGCTTCATATTGCATCAGGACAATGACCCAAAACACCCGGCCAGTTCAGTCAAGGAGTTTATCAGGGCAAAGAAATGGAAAGTCTTAGATTGCCCAAATCAATCTCCAGATTTAAATCCGATTGAACATGAAGTTCACCAGCTGAAGAGGAGACTAAAGGCAGAAACTCCCTGAAACAAGCAACAGTTGGAATTGGCTGCAATAAAAGCTGGGAAAAGCATTTCAAATGATAAGACCAAGAGTCTGGTGATGTCTATGGGTCGCAGACTCACTGCTCTGATTGCACGCAAGGGATCTGCAACAAAATAATAGCTTTTAATCTTTTACATCTGCCTTAAGTTCATCTGTCCCAATACTTATGCTCACATCACGTAGTAGGATGAACTCTAAAAGTGCTGTCCTTTTTATTTGGTAAAACATGTATGTGTTGAAACAGCTAATAATAAAATGTGACATTCTGTAGTTTTGTCTCATATTCATCTTTTTATCATATTTGCATATGTCTTGACTACACAGCAAACAAAGCAATTTTGTCATTACTGTCCCAATACTTATGAAGGGCACTATATATATGTGTGCGTGCGTGTGTGTGTGTGTGAAAAAATTAGGAAACCCTATTGAATTCCATGGTTTTCTGTATCAGGACATAATAAAAAAATATTTGGTCCTTGGCAGGTCTTAAAATTTGGTAAATAAAATCTCAGATGAACAACAACACATGATATATCACACTGTGTCATTATTTATTTAACAAAAATAAAGCCAAAATAGAAAAGCCACCCTTACTGTTAACATGTGCATTAATACACATAACGTATTATTATTATTATATTATCATAATAACATGAATATTTTATATTTTAGACATTTTCTGATAACAATCCCCAAAGTAAAATAGTAAAACACTAAACCTATAACATTTTAAAACAATATTATTAGTAATAAAAATTAACATTTACAAAATATTACAATACTAACATTAATGTAAATCAACCATATTTAGGACATTTTCTAAAACATAATATATATGTGACCCTGGAACACAAAACCAGTCATAAGGGTAAATTTTTCTAAATTAAGATGTATACATCATCTGAAAGCTGAATAAATAAGCTTTCCATTGATGTATGGTTTGTTAGGGTAGGACAATATTTTGCCGAGATACAACTATGTACAACCTATGAATATCTGGAATCTGAGGGTGCAAAAAAATCTAAATATTGAGAAAATCGCCTTTAAAGTAGTCCAAATGAAGTTTTGTGGTCCAGGGTCACTATTAATATTTTCAATAGTACTACACTTAAACTAATTTAAATCAGCTATAATTAAGACATTTTCTGAAAACAAGCCTCGAAGTAATAGTTCACCCAAGCCTATAATATACTAATGTATGTATTATTATTCATAATAATAAATAGTAATAATTTATAGTTATAAAATATTAGAATAATATACTATAATACTATTACAAAATGTCTTACACTAATGTAAATTAACTACATTTAAGACATTTTCTGAAAACAATCCCGCAATAAGTTTGTCCAATAGTATTAATTTAATACTGTTATTATTAATCATAAATCTTAATATTTACATATTAATGTTTATAAAATATTACAACACTTAAAATAATTGAAATCCTGTCCCGCGTACGCGAGGTCTGATTTTCCCGGAGAAGTGTCATCTCTCTCGGCGTCTGTTCTGTGCAGTGAGCGGCAGAAAAGCAGCACATTCAGTTGGCCGCACCACAGCCGACTCGTCAGTAAATGAGTACAAAACAACATTTTCCAAGCACCTGTCGCTTACTGATTGTTTGGAATTATAAATATGAGCGTAGTTCGTCTGTTAATATCGCATGAACTTTTTTGTTTGTTGTTTTTTTTTGTTTGTTACTCAGACACAGGCAGTGCGCTGCATGAGACACAAAAGTAATATAGCCAAAACAACCGCATAGCCGCTCTTTAGTGTAGATGCATGTTGATTTTATCAGACGATGCCACAATTAGAAATGAGTGACTCCTGGTTAACATGTATTAAAAGGGGTCGTGTTTAGTCACTATTTAGTGTGGTATTTTTTGACAATATTCACTCATCATGACAGTAAAATAGGGCATTCTAAGTCAATATACACTCTTAAAAATAAAGGTGCTTCACGATGCCATAGAAGAACCTTTTTGTCTAAATGGTTCCATAAAGAACCTTTAACATCTGAAGAACCTTTCTGTTTCACAAAAGGTTCTTTGTGGCGAAAAAAGGTTCTTGAGATTATAAAAAGGTAAGAAAGAGATGGTTCTTTAAAGAACCTTTGACTGAATGGTTCTTTGTGGAAATAAAAATGGTTCTTCTATGGCATCGCTTGAAGAACCTTTTGAAGCACCTTTATTTTTAAGAGTGTACTGCAGTATTTCCTCTCTCAATCAGTAGAAAATATGGTTAACACCTGGTCATGCTAGTCGTGTCCTCTTTTGGAAGGCCAAACAAAGTAGTTTCGCTTTCACAAAGAAACACACAGTGTCACACACGGTGAGCTTGAGTGAGGAACGGCCAGCGGGCTTGAGAACGGCGTGGTCGGCAGATTCGACGAAGGAGCGGCCGGTGGGCTTGCGGCAACCACATGTGACGACCCCGGGCTGGACTCCGCTTCGTCCACGGTGAAAGCCGATCCGGCGATCCACAGCGCGAAGTTAATGTATTTCCTCAGCGAACAGCACAGATCAGCTCTAGGCATGACAAAGCGGATATCGTCCTCTTTTGGAAGACCAAACAAAGTAGTTTTGCTTTCACAACTAAACACACAGCTCCTTCACGACATGGCAGCGGCAACAACAATACTACAGCGAGAACAAAAGTTACACCTTCTTTCTTTGCGTGAACATTTGGGCGGCGTTATGCAAATCTTCCCACATCGTGACGTAGATATGTGGGGGCGTGTTAGAACGAGCCGTTTTAGGTAGGTGTGGTTGACTCTTAACTTTTATAAAGAATATCTCTTTAGATTTGAGACTTTAGTCTTTGCAACTTTACAGATCTTCTTTATACACCAAGAGCTTGTAACACTCCAAAGAGAAAGGAAAAATTGAAATCGCATCATATGACCCCTTTAAAACATTTTCTGGGGGAAAAAAAGCCTTCAAGAAACAATTCTCCCAAAAATTATCATTTTGTTCTCATTCTCACCCTCATGCAGTTCCCAGTATTAATATTTTTAATTCATAAAACACAGACGTCAGCTTTTCCATTCAATTAAAGCAGATAAAAGCCAAGCTCATAAAAAGTATGAAAAAAGCACCATAAAAGTGATCTGTATGACTTGTTTCACTACATCCCAAGTCCCTGACTGCCATTACTCTCAAATATAATTTGCTTACTTTTATAAGATTGTTGGCATTTTTTTTTTCATTTTGGCATAAAATCGCCATCAAATTGTATTGTATGGAAAAGCTGTCAAAGGACATTCTGCTTAAGATCTAAATTAATTTTGCACTAAAACAGCATTTTGGATGAATTATTTTTTAAAGCGTGTCACCAAAAAAATAAAAATAAAATAAAACTACGTAGTATATACAAGTGTATGTGTAAGTATACCAGTAAGACTGTTAGCCATCAAATTGTATTGTATGGAAAAGCTGTCAAAGGACATTCTGCTTAAGATCTAAATTAATTTTGCACTAAAACAGCATTTTGGATGAATTATTTTTTAAAGCGTGTCACCAAAAAAATAAAAAATAAAATAAAACTACGTAGTATATACAAGTGTATGTGTAAGTATACCAGTAAGACTGTTAAAAAAAAGTTTTCGTTTTTTTAACAGGAGAAGACGAGCCCGAAGGTTGAATTCAAGCCACACTGCCTTCATTATTTAATCGCTGAATGCATTTTGGACGGCTGTCTAATCTCAACAGTGTCTCCAGTTTTTAAGAGTTCCCGTCACCTGTCAGCTTGCCGTCCGCGAATTCTGATTTAGAGCCAGAAGGACGATGGCAGTTCAGGCACTCTGTGTAATTCAGAGCTGTCCTTAGATCCGTCACATTAAAAGTGTCCTCGCCAGACTTTGCGCAACAGACTGCACCGCACTATCTGTTAAACAAAACGTGGCAGCCAAACTTGTAGCCAGGATGGCGGTACTCCCAGAGGAAGTGCACTACAGGGGGCACGTGATTGACTGCTGTTTTGGGGTCAGTTCGACAGACTGTTTTATACAAATCATGTGATTCACATAGACTCGTGTGTGTATGTGCACTAACCTGCCAAGTGAGAAGGACACGCAACAATGACAGCTTTACAAGTGATTGTGCCTGCCGAAGTCGTAACTTTTATGTTCTCTGAATTCTGTAAGAGAAAAACATTAGAATTGATTAAAAACTGAAACCCGATAAAGGCTGGTATTGTGAGGTTGAAACTAACTAGAATGGCAAGGACACTGACAATGGTCTGTTGTGAAGGAAATTGTACTCAACACAATAAGATAATTTTTATGTGAACTTTATTGATCCCTGTGGAGAAATACATGGAATTATGGATTGAACATATACAGTACACACACAGATCTAGCACTTGGGTGGCATGTTGGCATTAATATGGCTTCCTGTCATAAAGCCGTCACAAACAGACCGGACTGAGATATAAATGAATACTGGCTGTTACAGTATGTAGGACTCCCAAAGGTGCCACAGATAGAAATATGAGTGCTAGTTTTAATAGACAACTATTTGTAATGGAGACCAGCTACCAAATCTGTTGCAAAATGCCTGGATGTTTCATCATGCGGGACATTCATGAACGTTATCGTGGACTATGGGACGAGGGGGGTGCATTAAAGGGATAGTTCACCCAAAAATGAAAATTCTGTCATTAATTACTCACCCTCATGTCGTTCCAAACCCGTAAGACCTCCGTAAGTTCATATTCGGAACACAAATTAAGATATTTTTGATGGAATCTGAGAGCTCTCTGACCTTCCATAGACAGCAAGGATATTACCATGATCAACGCACAGAAACGTAGCAAGGACATCGTTAAAATAGTCCATGTGACATCAGGGGTACAACCGTAATTTTACGAAGCTACAAGATTACTTTTTGTGCGCAAAGAAAATAATAATAACAATTTATTCAAAAATTCTTCTCCCCGAGTTACCATCTTCCACCATTTTGGAGAGTACCTCAGAACATAATCAACATAATCAGCGTTGTTTACGTTCAGCATGCGTGCGCTTTCTACTGAACGTAAACAACGTTGTTTATGTTCTGGGATACTCTCCAAAATGGCAGAATACGGTAACTGCACAACTGTTTTCAGTAATGTTTCTAGAGCAGCAAATCATCATATTAGAATGATTTCTGAAGGATCATGTGACAGAGAAGACTGGAGTAATGATGCTGAAAATAAATTACATGTTAACATTAAAAATTAAAAAAAATTAATTTTAAATTGTAATAATATTTCACAATGTTGCCTTTTTTTACTGTAAGTTTGATCAAATAAATGCAGCTGTAATGAGCATAAGAGACTTCTTTCAAAAACATACTCCACACACAGACTCCAAACTAGTTTTGCAAGTTATATTCATCATTAAATAATAGATGTAGAAACTGACATCCAATTCATTCAGTATAAGGTTGTGGTGGCTGACTAAATACTTTTTTGCCCCACTGTATATATTCATATGTGTAACCCAAGACTTCTAAAACCTGGAGAAAAATGGCATATAAAAATAAACATAAAAGTTAAAATGCATACATTATAATTGTATTGCCTAAAGTTTCTGAAAGTTAGCCATTTAATCCAATTCAATTTCAATTGATTTGCCAATTTTCTGATTGGCTCAAAACAAAAACATGGGAACAATTAATATTTTTATTAATATTAAAATATTTTATTAATTAATAATAATTTTTAGTAAAATATTATTTGCCTAATGGTGCTGAAAGGGATGTCAGCCATTTAATCCAATTCAATTTCTACTGATTTTCTAATTTTCTGATTGGCTTAAAAAACTAACAACATAGGATCTGTGTTTTTGATGTTTGCAGAGCCAGAGATCATGGATTTCTCAGCTATTTTTCAGGAAATTGTTATTTTTGTAGGGGCGTAGATCACGCGGGGGGACGTGTCCCCACCACTTTTAATATCACATAAATTCGCCCCCCGCACTTTTTCAGGCAAGTGTGTTTGCATAGAGGTTCTCAAGAGCCGGTGTGAATAAATATAGATTTAAATTCAAAGAGACAGGATAGTCTGTGCATGACCTGAAGATGAACATCACGGAGCACTAAACACTCCAAGCAGTGTATGTTTCATTCATACTCGAAACCGGAGGGCGCTCTCGCTCAGAAAGTCGTACCAGGAATGACCTAATATGGACAAACATGTCTATCGCTGTATGAAAACAGTTGTTTAACTTTCACAGAAAAACAGAAACGTTTGGGAACATGAAGACATTAAACATATGATTGCGACAATATATGGTTTATTTGTGTTTTTCAAGTCATCTCCAGGCAATAAATAAAGCATATGAACAATGCAGTGCTAACTGACATAGCATTTATTACAATATAGAAACTATTCTGCCTTATTATATGATAATAAAAAATATGTGATAAGTGTTTGTAGTATATAAACAAATCATTATTACTGGTTATTGTCCAGCAATGCATCTTATTTCTTAGCCAATTAAAAGCAAGAAATAAGAGAAAAATTTAAGTTGACTATACACCAGTCAAAAGTTTTTGAACAGTAAGATCTTCTTTTCACCAATTTATTTGATCCAAAGTACAGCAAAACAGTAAAAATTTTAAATATTGTTTACTATTTAAAATAACTGTTTTAGATTTAAATATATTGTAAAATGTCATTTATTCCTGTGGTTTCAAAGCTAAATTTTTAGCATCATTACTCCAGTCACACGATCCTTCAGAAATCATTCTGATATTCTGATTTGCTGCTCAAAAAATAAAAAAAATAAAATGATAATGATTATATATATATATATATATATATATTATGATGTTGAAAACAGCTGAGTAGATTTGTTTCAGGTTTCTTTGATGAATAGAAAGTTCAGAAGAACAGCATTTATCTGAAATAGAAATCTTTTGTAACATTATAAATGTCTTTATCATCACTTTTGATCAATTTAAAGCATCCTTGCTAAATAAAACTATTAATTTCTATAATTTCTTTTCGGGAAAAAAATTATAATGACTCTAAGCTTTTGAATGGTATAGTGTATAATGTTACAAAAGCTTTTCATTTAAGATAAATGCTGATCTTTGGATCTTTTTATTCATCAAAGAATCCTGAAAAAATATACTCAGCTGTTTTAAATATTGATAATAATAATAATTAAAAAAGGTTTCCTGAGCAGCAAATCAGAATGATTTCTGAAGGATCACGTGACACTGAAGACTGGAGTAATGATGCTGGAAATTCAGCTTTGATCACAGGAATACATTACATTTTAAAATATATTCACATAGAAAACAGTTATTTTAAATAGTAAAAATATTTCACAACATTACTGCTTTTGCTGTACTTTGGATCAAATAAATGCAGGCTTGGTGAACATAAGATACTTCTTTAAAAACATAAAAAATCTTACTGTTCAAAAACTTTTGACTTTTGGTAGGTTGCACTTTTTCCCTCATATTTATATTTGACATATATAATAGCAGTTGTACAAGTAAACAACTATATTTATATATTTAAAGGATTTTGCCTCTTTAGTAAATAGTAAAGACGTATTTTTAGAATATATCGAGAGATGTGGGGTTACACGCATTGCATATATATATATATATATATATATATATATATATATATAAATAAAGATAGAAGTCAATGAGTTCATGTGGATAAACAGTGGGGGTGAGTAAAACTTTCTACTCAGGCATGTCGATGTAACACCATTAAGATGGCTAATGGACTTTACCTCTCTATGTGTGAGAGTGACATTATAGGCTAATTCCCCGACGTTAGGCTTTCAAAAGATTTTGTGTCACCAATCCTCAAATGAGAGCGATCTAATGGAGTGGATTTGATTTAGCTTATCTAAATATTTTAGCCATGACAAGCACTTCAGCGTACCATAATGTATAATACAAAAATGGGAAGGAAGAGGCCGTGCAAAACAAGTGAAAAGCACACAGCGAGACCCAAGTCTTGGTTTCCGAATAGTATCTTGTTTAAAGGAAAGGAACTTATCACTCGCACCGCTGGTGGAGAAATGCTCGTTATCTCTGTGTCAACCTCGCACTGATGGAGTCGTTACCTGGCATATGGTCGTTACGGCGGCACCCAGCCGGACCCCTTCTTTGCCGATCTGCTCCACCAGCTTCTCTGACAGCTGCTGAGTGCCCCCCTGTGGAGAGAGATGGCCATCACACTGAGCTCACCCACTGCTGCTGCTGCTCTCAACACACAAAAAACACCACAACACCTCCTTACAGATGTCTGTGTGTTGTGGCACTATGCCCCACTGGGCTTCTTCTCTGCCACAGTGATTGTGAAATTACTTTCAAAATATCTGGTGTACAAAAAAGTATCATGGCATGGTGATAGATCTGTGTTGTTTTGTTTTATGAGACTATGAGATTGCATTGCCAGTATGCTGCGAAATTGCAAAGGCAAATATGCAGTGTAATAATATGCGGTGCTCAATGGTTAGATCTAATCTGGTGGAGAGATAAACAAGACAGTCAGTGTTGACAGAAAGTAGGTAAAAGAGGAACAGAAGATAAAAAGCTCTTCTAAATGAGCTGCTTTTCACCCTTTCCCCCAAATCAGCTGCTGATATCTGATGCTTTTGCTAAGTTCCAAGCTGGCCCACATTACATAGCCATTTGGGAGTTTTTTCAATGATTATATTTAATTTAATATTTATTTATAGATATTTTTGTTATTATTATTTATTTGTATTAATCATTTTGTTATTTATACAATCTTTTTGATTATTTATTAGTATTTGTATTTATTTTTTATTAATCATTTTGTTATTTCTACAATATTTTTTATTATTTATTAGTATTTTTATTTATTTATTTTTTCTTTATCTTTGTTATTTCTACAATATTTGTATTATTTAGTTTTATATTTTTAAATAATCTTTTTGTTATTTGTATCATTGAATTATATATGTTTATTTATATTATTATCAAAAAATAATAAAAACTGAGGGTGCTCGCATTTATATAGAAGCTCATTTCCGCCACAAACTAAAAATAAAAACGAAATTGCTCATTTTTAACTCACAATTTGCGACTCAAAATTGCAGAATACATTTATTCCCATTTATAGGTCTGTCTAAATGGACATATTTAGCTAAATCCAATTTCTGCTAAATACACATACATTTATCTTAATTGTATTAATCATTTTAATTTGAAAGAGGAGATAACTACTTTCCCTTTCTTTACATTTTATATTATATTAACAACGTAACCATTTGACTATGCGAGATGGTGCACTGGTTGCATTATAACTCTCTTTCTACATTTTGCAGGCCTTCTTACAAAGCAACTCGAATTGATCTTTATCATTTATTTTTTTATATATTAAAGTGATAATTCACAAAAAAATATAATTGTATTTTCTTTCATTTTTCTCACCCTAAAGTTGTTCTAAACCCATATTCTGATGTGTGTTTTTTTTAGTGGAACACAAAAAAATTCTTTATTAAAATAATTTCCCATACATTAGTCAATAATAAACACAGCTGTAAATCACCCCAGAAAACAAGTCATTAATACATAAGAGGAAATTAATAATGCCAAAATTGTATAATAATTTCTGTAAGAATTATTCCTTTTAAACCAGTTTGTATTACAAAAGCTGGGATTTCAAGTTTCAAGGCCTTAAAACTGTGCAAGTAACAATTGTAGATAGTGAGAATAATCTCTGCCATGTCTCTGAGTTGTTTATCCACCTTATCTCTCTCCCTCACCTTGACCCTGAACTCCTGACCCGAGCCAGGTGTGGTCTCCAGGAGTCGTAGGGTGCCCCCTGCTGCAGCGGAGTACATCAGAAAGAACAGGAAGGAGACCTGAGACGGTTCCAAGCCGAACACGATACGGCTACACAAGGCCAGCTCCTCTTTTACCTCTATAGGACACACAGAAAGATAAGTATCGGCAAATGTCAATGGACTACTTTGCTTAATGCAGTGAACTGAAAATGCAGGAAATGCACAATGCTCACGTGTGGTCCAGATATGTTTTTCCATGAAGGTGTGAAGCGTCATGCCGTCAAAGAGCTCGGCATTAGGACAACTCATTGGGTCTTCAACTGATATGGTCTGAGTAAGATGGTCAATCTAGGCGATATACACATCTCTCACCTTATGGTTAAGCTTGAAACTAACATGATGTCAAAAATGACCTCAATAGATTGGAGAAACCCATTAATCCATTAACCACTCTTAGAAATACATCTATACAGATCTACAAGATCTATTGTGGCTGAACGTGCAAGGTAAATATGCATCTTAGATACAATATGGAACCTGAAGTCTTCATCCATTAAGATATGAAATGATGGCTATTAGTCACGTTCTAGCACTCAATAAAAAAAGAATAATTCTATTGTGGACCGGCACTTTGTCAGATGAGATGGTGCTGTTTCTCATACCCGCCGCAGAATCTGGGTGAAGTCCAGCAGGGTGAGCGGGGAGTATGACGGCATGCTAGTGGTGTACATTTTGATTTTGGCATGCGGACCACCCACGTGATGCACCTTCTTGCCCTCGGTGTATTGTGGAAAGACCTCCAGACCAAGCTCTCGAATAAGCTCCATGACATGGGTCTGCGAGCTACAGGACATGAAAATCAAATAAATTACCAGAAAGCGTGTTTCTGCACACATTCGGACATCTAAAGGCAGCCAGACGCCTCCTTCAAAATGACTTTGTGTAAGTTGATGAAAATCCTGCTTGCCCTCATTTAAAGCGAAGGCTTTCACAGCCCCAGGCAACGGCCGTTTATTGATCTCGGTGGACGCTGAGAGTAGCTCGGGGTATTATTCTAATAGTTCGGGTAGTGGATTACAGCAATAAACATCTCGCTTGAAAACACATTATTAATGCCTGTAGGCTTAAACAAGCTTTTGGGATGTTCCATTAGCACAACTCAAAAACAAGTAAGTTGGGGCTAGTTGTCACAAACACTATATTTCAGTAAGGTTTTGGTTCAGAAAGCCAGTTACACAAATGTGTGTTGTTTCCTGTTAAATAAAATAAAAATCTGATCCTTCAGCCTAGAATTAAAAGGATCGTTTTAGTTTTAGAGAGCGTTCTGACCTGGCACATTCAAGGCCCAGCAAGGTAGTAAAGACATTGATAAAATAGTCCATTTGACATCATTGGTTCAACTTTAATGTTATGAAGCTACGAGAATACTTTTTGTATGCAAAGAAAACAAAATTGTGACTTTATTCAACAGTTTTTTTACCTTTATAGGCCTTGAATGTGATAGTTGTGTTGTTGTCTATTCAGGGTCAGACAGCTCTTGGATCTTAATTTGTGTTACGAAGATGAACAAAAGTCATCTGGGTTTGGAACGACATGAGGGTGAGTAATTAATGACAGAATTTTAATTTTTGGGTGAACTATACTACACAATATGATCCAGCTGTAGATGTCGGCTAAAAAAGCGAATAACACAATATAACAACACTGACATACATTCAGGCAAGAGTACAATAAAGCTAGACTAAAAGGTTGAACAAACGTATTTTGGTAACTTTAAAAAATGGTTCAATTTGATAACTACAGTATAGTCAACACAAACTACAGTAACAATTAAAGTAACTTATTAAAATATACCTACTCATTTATTATCTCAGTTAATGTTATTTTCAACATTTTGAATAGAAGAACAGAACAAAATAATATTCCATTCAATTCAGCTGCTTAATAATGTTCTTAAAATATAGGCTAACTGTCTCCAAATTCTTATTGTTCAACATCAAATATTTAAAGAAAATGCATATATATATATATATATATATATATATATATTATTTTATTTTTTTGTACGATATTTTCTTCATTGAACAACGACTGTTATGCTGTTATGACTTCTTTGGAATGGAAATATAGGTTAAGTATCACTTCCAATTCATATAATTTGCAGAATCTAGAACATAATAGTAAAACGTAAAAGCTGGGCGCTGCAGAAAGTATTTCTCAAGGCACTGAAAATAATAACGCCCACAACTTCCCGCATTTGGCTTTTGCCAGGTTTTTATTTCGGACCTGGTTTGGGGTCACACAACTCTTTTGGCGTTTCGTCCAATCGAGCCTCTTCCAATCCATTTTTCAAGCCGTTTGTCTTATGCTGGAATGCTGGAGCCTGTCTGAAAGTTTTGGACCGAGGACAGGGAAACACACTGGACAGATGGCCAGTCCATCACAGAGACAACACACACAAGCATACGGACAACTGAATGTCTCCAATTCAGCTATCACGTCTTTGGATTTGGGTGAAACCGGAGCGCCAGAAGGAAACCCAAAGCAAAACGTGGAGAACATGCATGAGATTTGTTTTTGTCATCTGGCGTAAGAAATTGTATTGTGAAGAGAAAGCGTGAGTCTAAAAGTGTGTCTCAACTCTGCATAAAGTGACATTAAAAACCTTCCCTGAAACATGCAATAACAATAACAGTTATTTAAAAATGAAATGCTTACCTGGACACCCACTGTCCCCCCATGTCCCACTGGTCAACGCCATTCGCAGCTGGCAGGTCTTTACTTACAGTTCGTCCTCCGACACGGTCTACGTGCAGCAAATAAGAAAAACAAAGTGTTTTGTATAGCTATGCAAGCGGACCTATATAGCTCATTAATAAGGATATCCAAGATAAAAGTCGTTTTTTTCTTGCGACGCACCTCTGGCCTCCAGGACCATGACGCTGAGTTGCGGGTTTCTCTTCTGCAGCCTGCGAGCCGCGCTGAGTCCGGACAGGCCCGCGCCGACCACAACCACGTCAAACTGATCCTCACTCATTCCTGCAGCGGGTTGAGCAAACAGCGCGGTCAGATCGGTTGCACGGGCGAATATAACACCTCGACTGTCCTGCAGAGAGACTGCAAAGCCAAGAAAGGTGAAAGTTCGGCTTTATTGCGCACACTTGTTGCTGATCGTAAAAAGCACGCACTTGGCACTTCGCCCTCACAAAGCGGATCAGACTGGGGTCTGAGGCACACCGGACGATACTAACTCAGACCTCCCACTTCTGATTAAGTTATGTGTGCCCAAAAAGTGTGAAGTATTATATAAAACACCCCAAAAGATATGAATGAAAAGACATGAAAAAATGATGCATTAGACAACAAAATGTCAAACCAAATGGCAATTACAAACAATGTAAACAAAAATGTGTACTTAAACAGAAAATAAAACAATGTAAATAGTAAGACAATTATGAAAACCAAAAGATTTTGCATTTACACAAATATGAAACCATTGTTTTGGCCAACAGAAACTGCAACCATCAGGGGGGAAAAAAAGGTTTGTTTTTTTTTTGGCTAACTTTCAAATGCATGTATCTTTGTCATGTTATATAGAGTCTAATATTTTGAAAAGATTTATGCAAGAAAAACATGTTTAGGCTACCTTACCTGCACAGTAAAATGCACAGTAGCAAAAGTTGTGATCTCATGTTCATATGTGCTACTGTGAAGACATAAGTACTCAAAATTCTTATATTTAGGCTACCACATGCATTTTTAACTATATGAATAGCCTGCTAACCTTTCATCCAAACAGTGTTATTTTGTTTATTTATATTTTTAGGAAACATTTATTTTCCCAGCAGTCTTACTGAACTGCATAATTGCCGTCTGTTAACCATCTGAGTCTCACATGTGAAGACAAAGTTGCCAGAGCAGCTGCTAAATGTCCTAAATTTATGTCTTTTTCATGATCTTGCATTCACAGTTTCATTTATGTTAATAATTCTCATTAGCTTTTTAAAAAGCATGGACATTTCTTAAAGATAAGGTTGCAGTGGCCTATTTAGGTTGGCGTGAGGGAGCTTCACTGTTCTTTGTAAAGGAACCACCTTTAGATGAACTTTCACTGCATGTTAGCTTTGTAAAAATGCATTGTGCATAGCAAGAAAAAAACCCACTGTTTATTGTCAATAAACATAATTGCATTAAACAATTGCCCTGCATGTTGATATACTAAAACGTTCCAATAATTTATTATTGGAACCCTTTGTTTTTCTGAGTGGAGTAACCAGTTGTCACCTGAGACCAGTCTCTGTGGACCACATCACCATGGCACCACCTTCACTTGATACCAGAAGAGGCTTGTTGTCTCACAGTGGAGCCATTCAGAAGGTGACGTGCATGAAGACTAAAGCAGAGAGATGAACTGGCCCTCCATGTGTAAGTCTCTATGTATAATTGCAGACATATCTGTGTTTTTATGGCCTATTTTCTAGCTCAGATAAACCTTTGCACACAGAGGAACCTGTTGTTCCGGTCGATCAGCGTGAGCAGCCAAAATGTTTCTACTTGTGTTGTATAATGTATGGTACAGGATAGATTTTGCTGAACAATGAGGTTACAGGCTCTCAAAATAGTGTAGGAGGAAGAATGGAGTGTGTTACAAAAAGAAAAGAAACAAAGATGTGTACTTTTCTCTCACCACAGGGAAGTAGATAAGAAACTTTTCGCTTTGTGATTGTGGAAAAATGTCTTCGGGTCACAACAGGTGCGTATTTTTGACTTTTGCTGTGGTATAACATTTTTCCAGGATCTGTGTCCTATTTTTGCTTTTTATATGTAAGATACATGTATACTACAATTGAAGTGCTTTAAAACAAGCTGTAATGTTTTGCTAACATATCCAAATGTTATCTGAACGTTTTAAAATGTAATTTTTTTTTTGCTTTGTTCCAGTCATTTTGACTCAGAGAGGATATTCTTTTCCTCAAAAATGCTAGTTAATGTTATCACATTGGACTAAAAGCTTCTAACTTTGTTCACACAGGGTATAACAACCCTAAAATGTCATCATTTTGGGTATTTCAATAACTTATCAGTAACTTTTTTCGGATTTGTTTACCAGCTCAGATCAATGAGGCCTCCAGTTCCAAAAAGCCTGTGTTAATTGAAATAAAACAAGTTGACAAAAAGATTGAATCCCAGATTTAGTGAAAATATAGCATTTTTAAAAGTAGTTTTTGAAAGCCTGTTTATTTTTGACTGGGAACACCAAATTAGTTTAAGAATTTTGTAAAGAACATTTCATTTGATCATTTTGCAATCATTATGGGAACGTTGCTTTTGAGTGGTCATTCTGAACATTCTAAAACTAGTAACATTTAAAAAATGTTAGATGAATGGCCAACAAAAAATGTTCCAGGAAAAAAATCCATGAGCAAAATATAAATAATGTATTTGTGCTAACATTTGAAGAATATTATTAAAGACCAGACAACTTTGAACAAATATTCTAACAAACATTATTGGAAGAATGTTTGTTCATAACTTTGAGAGAACCAGTTTTTAAAACATGCCCTGTTAGGTATCATTGATATGAGATGAGTAAATACACCATACTTTATAGCCATTTTGTGAAAATTCACTAGTAAAATGAATTATTGGTGTAAAAAATATATCCTTTTTGCAGTCTCTTTTCATTTCTAGGCTCAAGCGTGTGTCTTAAAAACTTCAGTCAGCTGAATGGGAGAAAGTGGCACAAAGAAAGGTGTCCAAACGGGAATGTACAAAAACGCTGCTGCAACACAAGGTATGTGTGTTACCATTGAACGTTCAAAATATGGTACCCAGCAAGACATGCTCATTATCTTCCTCACAACCACTTTCAGTCATGTTCTTCTCTAGCCTTCGCTGTATTTTTGCTTTCATCTTTCACAGATGTCTAAAATGGCCTTGTGTTAGACTTACAAGTGTGTCCCCGTCGTCCTCATTTATGATATTGACTGTGCTCGCCATGCTTTTCCCCAAAGCAAGTAAGTTTCTTTGCAAAAAAACACTTGATGTATTTTGAAACTTGAATTCCAGCACATTCTAGACTGGGTTCATTTGACATTCTGCTCACAACACAGCTAAACTTCCTCAATTAGGCCTGAAAGTTTTCCTTCATCCAAGTCATGGATGTATGATGGGATTTATTCAGAAGCATTTGGACCAAATCCAGATATTAGTCATTTGGAGAGTTTCATTATATGAACTCATATGAATCATTCATGAGTGAGCACCAGGACAGACCGTCAGCATGAAACCAGGAATATGAGAGATTTGGGAATTACAGGCTAATTGAAAATGATCATTCTTCGACTTTGAATGACAGCGAAAAAAATGACCTAGAAAGAACAGAACAATCCGAAGACTATAGTTATGCTTATAAATTATTTCTGGTTTGTAGCTTTAATAAATCAACTGTATATTTACCGTTACAGTTTGAAGATGTTCGTAGTCCATTGGTAATTCATCAAATTAGACAATTTTCAAGCCATGAATTTCCTACTAAGTAATAACAACTAAGTATTAATGAGATTAAAAAGTTAATAAAAAGTCAATAAAAAGTCAAAATTATGACCTAAATAGTCACATTTGGCATAAAAAGTTTTTATGTGATATTTATGACTTTATCATATAATTCTGATATTTAATGTCATAATAATGACTTATCATCTCATATATTTTGACTGTCATAATTGTGCATTTTCTATTATAATTGTCTTTTTATCTCATAATTTCGACATTATGTAATAACTGTTTTTTGTAACAATTATAACTTTTTATCTCATATAATTGGACTTTGTCATAATTATGTTTTCTGTCATAATTATATTTTTATCTCATAATTTTCAACTTTGTCATAATTGTTTTTCTGTCATAATCAATTCAAGTTTATTTGTATAGCACTTTTTACAATACAAATTGTTGCAAAGCAACTTTACAGAAAATTAAGTTTCTACAATATTTAGTAGTAGCTTATCAGTGGTGACTGCCAGTTTATGTACATATGGCAGAAATGTACGGAAAAATCAATTAAAGACGTAATCAAACAGACGATGAACACTATACAGCAATTATTATATGATGCAATCAAATTTATAGCAAAATGTGGTAGTTCTGTATGTTGTTTCAGGGTTGGCATCATCTGAGGTCCTCTGAGGGGTTGGCATCATCTCTTCTCAGGTGTTCTGGATCCAGACTGAAGCTTGTGTGAATCCTAGTTACCACGTGATGTCAATCCAGTGGCAAAAACAGAGAAACAAATAGAGACATAATTAGCATAGCTGCTGTTCCAACCAAGTTAAATTAGTTTGTTTAACCCAAGCTAAAGAATAATAATG
>NW_015505657.1:603916-610296 GCF_001515645.1 Sinocyclocheilus grahami | reverse complement strand
CAGTCAAACCAAAATTTATTCAGACACCTTCAACATTTCTCAAATTATCACAGTTTATTCACTATAGTTTAGAAAATGGTAATAAAATATGACAAGAACCTCAGAGTTACACTGTGTCAGAACAACTTCATCTTGATAATGTTAGATAATTTTGATAGAAAGGTATAGATTACAATCAACCAAAATAAGTCAAGTCAATTCAAGTCACCTTTATTTATATAGCGCTTTTAACAATACAGATTGTGACAAAGCAACTGAACAGTATTAATTAGGAAAATAGTGTCAATAATGCAAAGTGACAATAGTAAACACTCATTTTTCAGTTAAAGACAGTTCATCATTGAATTCAGTGATGTCAACATCCAGCTCAGTTTAAATAATATCTTTGCAATTATGTCAACGATAACGCTGGAAATGAAGTGTCCCCAACTAAGCAAGCCAGAGGCGACAGCGGCAAGGAACCAAAACTCCATCGGTGACAGAATGGAGAAAAAACCTTGGGAGAAACCAGGCTCAGTCGGGGGTCAGTTCTCCTCTGACCAGACGAACCAGCAGAACGGAAAAATCAATATAAGACGTAATAAAACAGACGATGAATAATATTAACAGCAATTATTATATGATGCAATCAAACTTATAGCAAAATGTGGTAGTTCTGTATGTTGTTTCAGGGTTGGCATCATCTGAGGTCCTCTGAGGAGTTGTATCATCTCTTCTCAGGTGTTCTGGATCCAGACTGAAGCTTGTGTAAATCCTAGTTACCACGGGATGTTAATCCCGTGGCAAAAGACAGAGAAACAAATACAAACATAATTAGCGTAGCTGCTGTTCCAACCAAGCAAAATTTATTTGTTTAACCCAAACTAAAGAATAATAATGTGCATTTGATCATATATAACTGCAGTAAAAGATTATGACTGCAGTAAAAGTTTATGAGATGCATTATTTGAATGCTTGGCCAAAGAGATGTGTTTTTAATCTAGATTTAAACAGAGAGAGTGTGTCTGAACCCCGAACGTTATCAGGAAAGTTATTCCAGAGTTTGGGAGCCAAATGCGAAAAAGCTCTACCTCCTTTAGTGGACTTTGCTATCCTAGGTACTACCAAAAGTCCAGAGTTTTGCGACCTTAGGGAGCGTGATGGATTGTAGCGTGGTAGAAGACTAGTTAGGTACGCAGGAGCTAAACCATTAAGGGCCTTGTAGGCAAGTAATAATATTTTGTAACTGATACGGAACTGAATAGGTAGCCAGTGCAGAGACTGTAAAATTGGGGTAATATGATCACATTTTCTTGACCTGGTAAGGACTCTAGCCGCTGCATTTTGGACTACCTGTAGCTTGTTTATTGAAGATGCAGGACAACCAGCTAGCAGTGCATTACAATAGTCCAGTCTAGAGGTCATGAATGCATGAACTAGCTTTTCTGCATCAGAAACAGATAACATGTTTCGTAGCTTGGCAATGTTGAGACTATTTATCTCATAATTTCGGCTTTATGTAATAATTATGTTTTTTTTCCCTGTCATAATTCTAACTTATCTCATAATTATAATTTACAGAAGCATGATTTTTTTTTCTCATGTGGTGGAAACTGGCCTCCATAGTAAATATGTAACACAACATTAAAGTTTCTTAACATAATGTTAACCACAACCCTATTTACTATATTTAAAAAATATGATATTGATTAGCCTTGCAGGTTGGCATATAAACTGACGTCATGACTGAACAGCTCTTCAGAGAATTTTGCAGATGGATGCACATGAATCTCTTGCCATACTTTTGCAGATGTGACAGCAGCAATGAAAGTGACCTCCAGTGGGCCACAAACTATTCAGATGGCTCAAGGGGATCCGGTTACTCTAGACTGCACCTACACGTTAAGCCAAGCAGACATAGGCGAGCTTGACATTGAGTGGTCAGTTGTCAGCCCAGACACCTCAAAAAAAGACCAGATGGTGCGTAAGGCGATCTGTCACTGCTTCCTATCCTTGAAATAAATGACAAACTGACCTCCCTATAGGCACTGTCTTGAACAATCTCACTGATTCTTAAATTTCAATATTATTAGATCATATCATACACAGGTGGAAGGAAATACACCCATGGTGACTCTGATTTAATGAAAGGAGTGGACTTCACAGCTACAGACCCTTCCCAAGGAGATGCATCTCTATCGATTGCCTCGCTGACTGCCAGTCATGCTGGAACGCATCAGTGCAAAGTCAAAAAGGCACCTGGAGTGGACAGCCGAAAAATATCACTGATTGTGATTGGTAATGTCACATATCTGTGTCTTGGTATCAACCTTATTTTGCAACATGGAAGTAAGCTATTTTCTGTGAATGGGTGAGACTCTGATTCATTAGCCACTACAGGTAAATACTTAGCAAAATAACAAAGTGAAGTAAATGGTAAAACTGGTCAAATAGCATGATAATAAACAGAATGTTTCCATGAGGGATCTTTAAATTTCCTTAAAATTTTGATATGGAAATACTTTCCTCTTTCCCAGTTTAATATGCAAAGACAACGTTTAACTACACCACTCGTCTTACTTTCAACGTGAAATGTTTAAGAATACCGACCAGCCCTACATGGCAACAAAGGGGCTCAAACAATGGTGTGTGTTTGGGGGCGGGGCTGTCAGTTCATTCGACCAATAAAAACGGAGATGTGTTCAGACAAACTCAGAGCTGTTGAAAAGGGCCAAACAGTTTGAAAATTATTTTTCCTCTGAAAGGTTTATTTTAAAAAGAGGTCCTTGAAGACAATAGCCGTGTCTCAGAAGTTCTTTTGGATCTCTATAAAATTGCACAATGCAATTATATAAACAGTCTTGAATTTGTATGGGTGAATTTTAACAGTTTTTTGACTCTCTATGTGGCAGTGAGGTGCTGAAGTATTGAGTTGACTGTGAATGCAAGAATGTTTTCGCCTCTCTTTGTGGCAGTGAGGCCGTCTGTGCCGAAGTGTTGGGTTGACAGTGGTGAAGCCGTGGGTGAACCAGCATCTCTCCGCTGCAGGTCAGATGAAGGCACTGCACCTCTGCTTTATTCATGGAGGAGAGAGAGTGGAGGGCCCATTCCTCCCGATGCCATTCAGAGTAAGTGCTACCTCTGCTGGTAAAGTGTTGTAATGACATGCTTCTTCTCCAGTGATTCTCTAGCGATTTCAAGTTTTACTTTCTCTTTGGAGTGTTTCTCAAGCTGATTGTGCATAGATAAGATCCCTGAAGTTAACGTTTGAGAGAGGCGGGGCATAGATGACCTACAATAATGTACAGTATTTGAAAAATAATGTGTTTTTTGAACATTAAAGTATGTCAACATATTCTGTTACACCAAATACACAAAATAATGATCTTTAAAAAAGCATCATATGACCCCTTTAATATCCAAATTACGGCTTTTGCAGAAGAATGCTGAGCCTATGATATAATATATCATGCATTCAATAACAATTTATTTGATTTATGTCTAGTGGAAAAAAATATTTAAAATGCATTGAAATGGCCTAATTAAGTTAATTAGCACCTAATTAAAATAAAATAATATAAAATAAACAAACAAAAACAAATAAAAAAGTCTCTAAAAAAATATAAATCTAATTTGTTTAATAAAACATTTATGTCATTTAAGTCATATTGTTTTTACATGGTGAAATTGATTAATTGTCATTGAAGCTCAGCAAGGATTAAATAAGTTATTTATGTATATAATTGCATATAGACACTGTACAATAATATGTACATTATTGTAATTACAAAATGAGAGCTTTGTACAGATGGTTAGAAGTTCATTCTCAAATCATGCTGGAGAACATGATCATCGGGATTTGCACAAAGTTAATGCACTCTAGAGCTGGTATCATTCAAGCAAAATGAAACATAAATATGTTTAAATTCTGAAATTATTTTTTCTGAATTTTCAGTTCAATGCATATTTTACTGATGTTGTTATTCCAATAATATGAAATATAATAAAGCATATTATACTGTCACAGGTGATCGATAATCATTATAATAACATTTCTACATATGAGAAAAAGAAAGATATATAAAACCCTACAGATTTATGGACGATTGACATTTTTAAATTATTTAAATAAAAGTTGTTGTTTTTTTCTCTCTCTCGCCATACATTTAGACACCGTCACAGGAGAACTTCTGATCAGTAATCACTCTGTAAGCCACTCTGGTGTTTATTCCTGTGAAGTTTCCAATGCTGTTGGGAAAGAGAGCTGTCGGCTTAACCTTCAAGCTCTGAAGCGTAAGTGAAGCATATAGACACACTCTGTGGTGATTTTATGCTAACTGATTTCTCATCATCGTTTTCTTAATCTTCCACAGCTCCTAACAGAGCGGGGGTCATCACAGGAACCGTTGTTGGATGTTTACTGCTCATCATGATCGTTCTGATCATTATATGGCTTCTCATCTTCAAATGTAACTGGAATCAACATGACAAAGAGTTCTCTAATGAGATTAGGTGATATCAACCCCTCCATTTTTCTTCATGAATCCATCCATTTCCTTCAATGATGTGAAGTTTGATGATGATAATGAGACATTCTGTCTCTGATGTCTTTTATTTTCTTTCTGTCCTTAAAGAGAGGATGCTCCCGCGCCTGAGAGTCGCCCCACCAGCCGAATCTCCAGCTTCCGTTCAGGTGTGGCCTACAGCCAGGTGGCCCAAACCCAAAATGAGCATCCACCCTCCACTAACACCAGCTACAGCACTGCAAAATATGACAGCAGGTTTGGATATGCTGTATGAGAGACTACTCATACTTGTATTATACAAACCCAATTCCAAAAAAGTTGGGACACTGTACAAATTCTGAGTAAAAAAGGAATGGAATCATTTACAAATCTCATAAACTTATATTTTATTCACAATAGAATATAGATAACATATCAAATGTTGAAAGTGAGACATTTTGAAATGTCATGCCAAATATTGGCTCATTTTGGATTTCATGAGAGCTACACATTCCAAAAAAGTTGGGACAGGTAGCAATAAGAGGCCGGAAAAGTTAAATGTACATATAAGGAACAGCTGGAGGACCAATTTGCAACTTATTAGGTCAATTGGCAACATGATTGGGTATAAAAAGAGCCTCTCAGAGTGGCAGTGTCTCTCAGAAGTCAAGATGGGCAGAGGATCACCAATTCCCCCAATGCTGCGGCGAAAAATAGTGGAGCAATATCAGAAAGGAGTTTCTCAGAAAAAAATTGCAAAGAGTTTGAAGTTACAGTGCATAATATCATCCAAAGATTCAGAGAATCTGGAACAATCTCTGTGCGTAAGGGTCAAGGCCGGAAAACCATACTGAATGCCCACGATCTTCGGGCCCTTAGACGGCACTGCATCACATACAGGAATGCTACTGTAATGGAAATCACAACATGGGCTCAGGAATACTTCCAGAAAACAATGTCGGTGAACACAATCCACCGTGCCATTCGCCGTTGCAGGCTAAAACTCTATAGGTCAAAAAAGAAGCCATATCTAAACATGATCCAGAAGCGCAGGCGTTTTCTCTGGGCCAAGGCTAATTTAAAATGGACTGTGGCAAAGTGAAAAACTGTTCTGTGGTCAGACGAATCAAAATTTGAAGTTCTTTTTGGAAAACTGGGACGCCATGTCATCCAGACTAAAGAGGACAAGGACAACCCAAGCTGTTATCAGCGCTCAGTTCAGAAGCCTGCATCTCTGATGGTATGGGGTTGCATGAGTGCGTGTGGCATGGGCAGCTTACACATCTGGAAAGGCACCATCAATGCTGAAAGGTATATCCAAGTTCTAGAACAACATATGCTCCCATCCAGACGTCGTCTCTTTCAGGGAAGACCTTGCATTTTCCAACATGACAATGCCAGACCACATACTGCATCAATTACAACATCATGGCTGCGTAGAAGGAGGATCCGGGTACTGAAATGGCCAGCCTGCAGTCCAGATCTTTCACCCATAGAAAACATTTGGCGCATCATAAAGAGGAAGATGCGACAAAGAAAACCTAAGACAGTTGAGCAACTAGAAGCCTGTATTAGACAAGAATGGGACAACATTCCTATTCCTAAACTTGAGCAACTTGTCTCCTCAGTCCCCAGACGTTTGCAGACTGTTATAAAAAGAAGAGGGGATGCCACACAGTGGTAAACATGGCCTTGTCCCAACTTTTTTGAGATGTGCTGATGCCATGAAATTTAAAATCAACTTATTTTCCATACATTTTCTCAGTTTAAACATTTGATATGTCATCTATGTTGTATTCTGAATAAAATATTGAAATTTGAAACTTCCACATCATTGCATTCTGTTTTTATTCACAACTTGTACAGTGTCCCAACTTTTTTGGAACTGGGTTTGTA
>NW_015505657.1:590121-603023 GCF_001515645.1 Sinocyclocheilus grahami | reverse complement strand
CCATCAATGCATCAATGCTGAAAGGTATATCCAAGTTCTAGAACAACATATGCTCCCATCCAGACGTCGTCTCTTTCAGTTGCATTTTCCATAAAGAGGAAGATGCGACAAAGAAGACCTAAGACAGTTGAGCAACTAGAAGTCTGTATTAGACAAGAATGGGACAACATTCCTATTCCTAAACTTGAGCAACTTGTCTCCTCAGTCCCCAGATGTTTGCAGACTGTTATATAAAGAAGAGGGGATGCCACACAGTGGTAAACATGGCCTTGTCCCAACTTTTTTGAGATGTGTTGATGCCATGAAATTTTAAATCAACTTAGTTTTCCCTTAAAATTATAAATTTTCTCAATTTAAACATTTGATATGTCATCTATGTTGTATTCTGAATAAAATATAGAAATTTGAAACTTCCACATTGCATTCTGTTTTTATTTACAATTTGTACAGTGTCACAACTTTTTTGGAATCGGGTTTGTAGATTGTCATTGGTTTGCAGTTTACTAAAATAATGACCTTTTATTGGATTTGATCATGTTGCAAGATTCAAAATGTTTTGCCTTGTAATTGTGTAGCATTCAATGTAATTATACATTAGGTTTAATATGAGAGAAGGATACATTATGTTTTGGATGAATGATGCACAATCATGTAAGATGATATCAGTAGAACTCTTTTCAAGACCTAAATTCAATATTTGTGTGTGAGGAGCTTCCATTATTGATGTTTTGTTAAGATGTAAATAAATGCCTGATGGAACCAAGAGGAGCGGACAAGTGCTGGAGGTCACAGGCTCCAAAGCTGTGGTCCAGGTCAGGGAAAGAGACCTTCTGAAATAACTGTTTAAAAAAATGTTTTATTTCCTCCATTGTGGAAATGTGATCAGTATCATCCCTCATTAATTCATTTTTAGGTGTTTGAGGGAACATCTGGTATCGATGCCAAAAAAACCACATGTGAATTTACAGGGGACATTTTGCGCATCCCTGTGTCTGAGGATATGCTGGGTAAGAAGAAAAAAGGAGACATGGATACAGCAAGGGTTCAGCGATATCCTTCAGGTAGGCCAGGACCAGTCTCTCAAATGACTTCATGACCGCAGACGTGAGGGCGACAGGTCTGTAATCATTAAGTTCAGTTATTTTGGGTTTCTTGGGAACCGGGATGATAGTGGAGCATTTGAAGCAGTCATACCTTTTTCAGCGTTGTTACGTCTGAACACCAACATTCCTTGATGTAAATACACAATCCACCATCTCTCGTTTTCCCCGTTAACTCTGTGATGCGATCCATTCTGAACAGCTGGAAGCCCGGCAGATAAAGTGTGCTGTCCGGAATGTCTTCACTCAGCCAGGTTTCAGTGAAGCCCAGTGCAGCAGAGTTTGAAAAGCCCTTGTTGATGTGGGTGAGAAGTTCATCCGTTTTGTTAAGAAGGGAACAGACATTCGCAAGATGAATGCTTGGGAGCATGGTTCGAAAGCCGCGCTTGCGGAGCTTAACCAGTGCACCAGCGCACATTCCTCTTCTGTGTCTGTACGCAGACTACGCATGTTTGAACAGAACAAACAAACAAAAACAGCAGAAGAATTGCGAAGCTCGTGGCTGCCATTTGCGGCGCCATCTTGATGTTAATGGTAATTGACAATATTCGTACTTAGCAATATTATGGAAAATACCCAAAATGGCCATTTTGGCCAAGACTTATTACCTAACAATTGGACCTTGAACCGTTTCTTCATTAAATAACTTATAAAGTAATTTGAAAAGCTTATGCGAGACGTAATTTCAATTTATTTTTAATTCTTGCCAGTGTTTAACCATTCAGCAGTTGTGCGCTCTCCTGGAGACTGTGCGCTCATGCACACTTGAAGCGCACACACATAACGCCAGGTTCACACATTCGCCATTTGCAGTGTGTATGCGGTGCGTATTTTTTCCGCGCTCATGTTAATGGATCAGAGCGTTCACACTGCACACGGTTGCGGTCCGGCAGTGCGCTCCATGAGTGGTGCGGTGCATCTGCAGCAAAGCAGAGATCGTTTCCATACAGAGTTTAAATTTATGAACCGCAGGATTGCTTGTAATAAAGATTTAAATGCAAAAGAAAAGGCAGTAGAGCTGAATGGTAAGTTTTCATTTAGAATGTTTGTGATAACGTAAGAAAAATAGTTTAAATGTTTTGCCACTTGTTTGAGAAACTTAATATGTAAATCTAGCAGTAAATGCAAAAGTCAAAAGCATTGAATAATGTGTTGCTTATATTTATTACGTTTAAACACATCTATGAAAGATTGTATTACTGTACTGTGAAAAAAAAAAGATTCACAATGCTGAAAAAGCATTTTCAGTAGCAATGTTTGGCTTTGAAATCAAAATAATGGATAAATGTTGTGTTGGTGGTAAACCGCCACGGATCAGTAGCGGATTCAGTGTGAAAGTACAAAGCACTGCAAACGGAGTATGTGTGAACCTGGCGTAAAAGTCCGCCTCACATACAGCTCACGAAATCAGGCTTGTGCTGTGTGTAGGCTATCGTGCAACAATTGCTCGATTGTAAAAAATAAAAATGCACTGCATAATCAAACATTTAGGTGAGATAAATAAAATGTCTAAAAATGCCCCCCCTCCACCCCTCAAATTAAAAAAAAATCCCCCTCACAAGAGTTAATTAAGAGGGGAATTCCCCCCATTTTCAAAAATGAAATTCAGGCCCTGAGTAAATGTCTAAAAATCCTGATTGATTGGAAAAAAATGAAGGCTTTAAAAAGATTGGTATCGGTGATCGCATCGGCAGATACTGCTTTCTGTGATCGGCCTCAAAAATCCTGATCGGAGCACCACTAATAATTACATGCCAGTAACCCTAAAACAATCCCTAATCCTAATCTTAACCCTAACCAATATAGTAAGTACATGAAGGTAATTAATATTACTCAGTACTTAAATGTATTAAATATACTGTAACAAGGACACTTTAAAATAAGTGTATATTATATATATTTGATCATATGTATATTTGGTTTATATACATATACTTCTACATATATACATATATGAAACAAAAAGAGTATGACAATATTTTTTACATATAAGTGAATCTAAAATGACACACACACACACATATATATATATATATTAATTAATTAATAAAACAAAGTTTTTTCGAAAGAAGTCTCTGATGTTCATTAAGGCTGCATTTATTTGATCAAATTATTATACAATTTTAATATTCTTACAATTACAATTTAAATAGAATATTTATTTGCAATTTAATTAATAATTAATTACAATTAAAATCGTTTTCTATTTGAATATATTTTAAAAAGTAATGTATTCCTGTGGTGTAAAGCTGAATTTTCAGCATCATTACTCCTGGCTTCAGAGTCACGTGATCCTTCAGAACTCATTCTAATATGTAGTATAAAACAGTTGTGCCGCTCATTAATTTTGTGGAAAAAGGATGAAGTTTCCCAGGATTCTTTGATGGGTAGAAAGTTCAAAAGAACAGCATTTATTTGAAATAGAAATATTTAGTTTTTGTTTGTTTTTGTCACTTTTGATCAATTTATTGTCTCCTTGTTGAAAAAAAAAAGTATCACATTCTTCCAAAAAGAAAAAAAATAACTTGCTACCCCCAAACCTTTAAACTGTAGTGTAAACTCTCAGTAAATAAATAAAGAACAGCAGCTCAGTGGTGACTAAAACAATTGGGTCTCTATCACAAACAATTGTGTTGCAGTCCCCCCCCCCTCCTGTAAATATTAGTTTATTTATTCATCTGGTGTTTTGAGCACATTATATATTCTCATCTTTTGCAGTATGCTTGCTATGCCATCGGAAAAGATGTGCAGGCAATGAAGGCTGTGGTTGGGGAAGAAGCACTGACATCAGATGACTTGTTGTACCTGGAGTTCTTACAGAAATTTGAGAAGAATTTTATTTCCCAGGGTGAGTATAGCAACAGGAGATTGCCTGTGGAATGATACAAAAAAATCTCGTCTTAAGGCCCTTTCTCACAAAAAATTTAACACATCTCTTCAGCTGTCCTCAACCAAGCACAAAACAAAGTTTTCTCAAAAAAAATTAAAAAATTAAAATCTTTCTCTGTGTAATATCAGTGTAAAAAGAAAAATATCCTAGAATAAAAAGGATGTACTTCTAAACAATTTGCAAAATGCTTGAGATTTCTGTCTTCAGTTAATTATAATTCTTTGTCTCTTGTTCAATGCTCAATGCTTGGCAAACAGTTTTGGAGGTGTAAGCACCTCAATGATTATAACTTATATTTGCCAACTGGTTTTCAGCACCGTACAAAGAAACAAAAACTTTAGTTTGTCATCAAGCATATGTCCAC
This sequence comes from Sinocyclocheilus grahami, assembly GCF_001515645.1. Lineage (NCBI taxonomy): Eukaryota > Metazoa > Chordata > Actinopteri > Cypriniformes > Cyprinidae > Sinocyclocheilus > Sinocyclocheilus grahami. Next base: position 598,669 of record NW_015505657.1, on the reverse strand, counting down.
CTCGGTGTAAATGTCACCTTAGGAATGCATTGATTGTATTGAAAAATGCTTTTTTTTAGCTCTCATTAAAGTTTGATGTGCAAGGACGTTTAGGAAGAAGAAGATATGGATAGGAAAAGGAAAAAAATGAAATTTTGAAAAGGCAATCCAAGATGTAGGTGAGTTTGTTTTTTCATGGGAACAGATTTGGAGAAATTTTGCATTACATAAAAACATCGCAATCCATTCGAGTCCAGTCCATCAATTTATGTCTTGTGAAGTGTAAAGCTGTGTGTTTTTAAGAAACAAAAACATTAATTGATGAACTAGAGCCGTGTGGATTTCTGGTGTTGTTTTTATCAGCTGTTTGGACTCTCATTCTGATGGCACCCATTCACTGCATTGGTCACAATACATTCTCCAAAAAACAACTCACCTCCATCTTTGATGACATGTTATCTAATATGTAGTAATATATACAGTGGGTACGGAAAAAATTAACTTAAATGATTTTAGCAAATGGCTGCAATATAACAAAGAGTGAAAAATTTAAGGGGGTCTGAATACTTTCCGTACCCACTGTATATAATTGTGTGAATGGCAACTATTATATAACTTCAGAATGAGCCTAACATGTTTTGTGCCACAGGTGCATATGAGAACCGAACTGTGTTTGAAACACTGGACATTGGCTGGCAGCTGTTGAGAATCTTCCCCAAGGAGATGCTGAAGAGGATTCCTCAGAGCACTCTGGCCGAGTTTTATCCCCGAGACTCCAAACATTAGTCTTACTTCCTTCCTCGTTTATTCATTTTGTCTTTCAATCAGCCGTGAATCTGTCCTCACACTTCTAGATGTTACTCGCTGTCTCTGCTCAGATCAAGTACACTGAGTCTACATTGATGGAATACAAAGTTGTTTTCATTGCTGCTCTTGGTATTTATTTATTATGTAAGTGTTGCTGAATAGTAAAGCAAACATTATATGAATATTGTTGCTACACAGAAAGTTGTGTGTGTGTGTGTATGTGTGTGTGTAGCTCAGTGTGTCAAACTGTGTTCTGAACAATGCAGGAAAGGCCAATATTTGTCTTTGCTGGCAAAATTTTAGATCAACTGACAAAGCTACTACAAAGCAGCCTGTGTTTCAGAAGTGCCAAGTTAAATGTATAATGGCTTAATGCATTCTATGAATTTTTCATCGTTATAATAAAGACACTATATATAAAAGTACATATTTAACATGAAGTATGAAAAGAAGTCATATGTTCATAGAATGCATTACAAAGGATTTGAAAAGCATAGTGGCTCAATGAAATCAAAGGACGAAAACCAAACACTGAGCAATAGATTTATCTTTTGTTGTGTACTGTTAGCTATTTTACATTTTGTATAAAAATGTGTAATTTTTGTTTGTGTAAGCAATATGTTTATTATCATTTTAATTTTGGTGCCATGAATATATGTACTGTGTTAAAGTGTGTGATATCAAGTGAATTCATAATGAAGTGATTGTTGTCCTAATGCATGAACGCTATATTGAAAATATGTATGTTAACACTCGCTTCATGAAATAAAGCTTGATGTGGTATAAATGAATGATCATGCTGATAGTAATTGAATATAATTAATGGTTTGGTGTGCATACCGATTTAACCGGAAAATATTGTAGTATTGCTTAGTAACATACTAAGTCAGACAAGTAAAAAAAAAAACATGTATATATATATATATATATATATATATATATATATTGCAAACAAAAATATGTGTGGGGGGGGGTTGTTTTGTTTGGCGTACTTGAGGATTTTTGTCATGGGTCAAGGATGGAAAAGGTGAGTTTATTCATTTGATCAGTTTTTGTGAATGACTCCGTAGATGCTTGTTAATGTGGGTGGGTAATTTTTTTACTTGTAGATTACCCTTGATGGTAGTCGTCTTGCTATTTTGGAGGACTGCTGCTGGATTTAAAGGTGAGGTGCCCCCCTTTCATTAATTATTGAATCTAATACTAATTTAAACCTCTGGGCGAAAACAAGAGCACATGCTTTGTAACCATTATTCAGACTAATGGGTCTCCAATTATCAATAAACAGTAAATCTTTCTTGGGTTTAAGAATTAGACAGATTTTGCCTTGTGTCATAGTTGTAGGAAGTTCAGAGCACTTTAAAATTTCAGAATACACTTCAAACAGGGACGGGGTGAGAAACTCCGAACTGCTTATAGAATTCAGCAGTAATTCCATCACTACCGGGTGATTTATTACATTTCAAATGTTGAATGGCATCCTTAATTTCAGAAAAAGTAATTTGAGAATCTCATAATATTTGGTCCTCTTGACAAATTATATTAAAATTCTCTAGGATTTTTGCAAAAAATTGACACAGAAAGCTCAGAAAATGTAGATGTGTATAAATTAGACCAATAGGTATAACAAAACTAGAAACTGTATCGAAGTTATCCGTAATAGATCTATTAATATTCATTTTGGAAATAGAACAGAATTTAGCCCTAGACCTTTCGAGTTTAAAACATAAGCAGACATCTGCTCTCCATGCTCTAACCATTTTTGTCTTGACCGAATAAAAACTCCCTGTGATTGCGTTCTATACAGATAATCAAGCTTGTTTTGTAACTCTTTGTAAGGTGCAATCTCTCCTCATCCAATAAATTGGCAGTAGGAATACTGGATATAGATAAAATCACTTGAACAACTCTCTTCCATGAGACGCTGTGATTTAACTAAAGTGTTAGCAAATGTTCTCAGATATTTTCTGATTTTAACAATTCCCAATTACATTTAAACAACCCTTCATTTTTGGCTTTTACCCAATAATAATTAGTGAGTCTTTTCATTTCCTGTTTAACTTTCCTTAGTTTGAGCAGAGAACTATTCATTTTTCAATATGAATGCTGCCTGTTACAATTTTCATTTGGAGAAATATTAGTTTTAATTAATCTTTTTGATCGGATAATGGAGTTGCCATAACATTAATGTAAATGTTATTCTTATCAAACGTTTTAGAAAGCCAAATATATTCTAGAACATCTAGAGCCATCCTTTTTACTCCAAGTATATACGCAATATCATCTAAGCATTTTCCTCTCCTAATATCAATGAGATTAAAACTGCTCGTAAACGATTTTAAATTGGAGTTTAAATTTGAGGGTGGTCCTGGTGGCCACCTGTCAATAGATTAATTCAAAACAACATTAAAATCACCCCCTAAAATTAAATAAGCATCAGGAAATTTGGATAGCCAAAAACGAAGTCTGTCTTCCAACAAAAACAATAACTTAAGCCGCCTCAGCTCACTCTAGCCCGGCCTCAGCGCACGCTATGCCGGGGCTTCCCCTCATGCTAGGCCGCTGTGTTTTTCATTGTGAAAGCGAAACTACTTTGTTTGGTCTTCCAAAAGAGGACACGACTACAAATCAGTGGTTAAGTTGTATTTACAACACTGTTCCAGAACAGTTTAACCCAAATATCCAGATGTGTGCAGCACATTTTATGGAGGACTGTTTACTGATCCTCGGAGAGTAACGTTAGACTACAATGCCAGTAGTTCTGACTCACGTAAGTACGTTTTCATTTAAAGGAGTTGCCACTGATGATTCAAAAACGAGTTTTGGGCAGTAGAGTAGCACTTCTTGTTTGTCATTTCTCCGATCACAAATGCAGACAGAGTTTTATGTTTACGCTGCGCAATGCAATGTGTAAAAAGACCGTATAAGTCATTATAATCAGTAATTATGTCCCCACTGGATGCAACAAATGTCTCATTTGTAATGGGTTTTAATGTTTTTGTCTCGTCGCTCCGGCCAGACACTGCATCAACAGTATGTGAGGGGTGTAACATTTCCGTCTAACGCTTGAGATATTCGGCCAATCACAATGCATTGGATAGCTGGCCAATCACAGCACACCTCGCTTTTTCAGACCGATGAGCTTTGTAAAAATCGAGCGTTTCAAAAAGGCGGGGCATAGAGGAGAAACAATGTACAGTATGTGGAAAATGTGTTTTTTTTTACTTTTAAACGGCATAAACACATTTCATTACACCAAATACACAAAATAATGTTCTTTTTAGCAGCATCATATGACCCCTTTAAGAAAAATATCTCTATATTAAATATATTTATATATAATATAAATTATGCAAATATAAATATATACATGTGTATATGTAAATATTTTCAAAATATATCCTGTATGTGTTTATTTATGTATACATAATAAATATACACAGTATTTCAGTTTTTCTTTTTTAATAAATCTGCAAAAATGTCAACAATTCTGTGTTTTTCTGTCAATATGGGGTGCTGTGTGTACATTAATGAGGAAAAAAAAAGTACTTAAATGATTTTAGCAAATGGCTGCAATATAACAAAGAGTGAAAAATTTAAGGGGGTCTGAATACTTTCCGTACCCACTGTATATTACATAAACAAAAACTGTTATTTTGGATGTTATCAATCGTGATTAATTGTTTGACAGCACTTCTCAAAATAAAATTTTCTCAAATCACTGTGTGTAATATCAGTGAAAAAGAGAAATATATAAATACAGTATATCCTATAATAAAAAAGTATGTACTTCTAAACATAGGAAAATAAAAAAAAATGAAATTTTGAACATTTTTGAAAAGGCATTCCAAGATGTAAGTGAGTTTGTTTCTTCATGTGAACAGATTTGGAGAAATTTAGCATTGCATCTCTTGTTCACCAATGGATCCTCTGCAGTGAATGGGTGCCATCAGAATGAGAGTCCAAATAGCTGCTAAAAACATCACAATAATTCACAAGTAATCCACTCCAGTCCATCAATGTATGTCTTTTGAAATGGAAAGCTGTGTGTTTGTGTTTTGGTTTTTTGACACTGTGAATCATCAGATCCTCCTGTCCACCCTCTCATCATTGGGTATCACAGGGATTCCACTTTGCTTGTTTGAATCCTATCTCACTGGTTGGTAGGTCTTTCAGGGTGGCCTGGGGAGGGGTGGTATCCAAGGCACATCAACTGGTCACTGGGGTTCCTCAGGGATGAGCTCTTGGACCCATTGTCTTCTCCATATACACTACATCACTGGGTCCCATCATACAGGAATGTGGTTTCTCCTACCATTGCTATGCTGATGACACACAGCTCTATCTCTCATTTCGACCAGATGATCCAATGGTAGCCGCACAGATTTCAGACTGCCTGGCAGACATCTCTGCATGGATGAAATATCATCACCTACAGCTCAAAGACTTCAAAGACAGCTCAAAAACCTGCCAAAGACTGAGCTTCTTGTCTTCCCTTTCACTCCAACTCTACAGCATAATTTCACCATCCAACTAGGTTCATCAACCATTACCCCATCAAGTTCGGACAGAAATCTTGGTGTAATCTTTGATGACAAGCTGACTTTCAAAGACCACATTGCAAAAACTGCTCGATCTTGCAGGTTTGCATTGCACAACATTAGAAAGATTAGGCCCTTCTGATGCCTCGTGGCACCATCACGGAGAGGCACAAAATCACTTTCCAGAACATTTTTCTTCACCATTCCTGGCTGGTGGAATGATCTTCCCATTGCCATCCGGCATGCTGAATCCCTGACAGTTTTCAAGTGACAACCATTTGACTTCATCCTTAATCTCTTCCTGTCTAGTCTGTACTAAACTGAACAATGCATGAAACTTTGTGTTGCGAGCACTTCCTGTGTTTATTTACCTCTTTATGATGAATCGCTTATTTTATTCCTCATTTGTAAGTCGCTTTGGATAAAAGCGTCTGCTAAAGAATAAATGAAAATGTAGCGAATTAGCTCATGGGGAAATATGAATAATTAATCATAACTAGTTATAATTAATTATAAATATTTAGATCCGCTGTAGATATTTAGCTGACCTCTCAGGGTCAACTGTCTGTCAATTCTAAGAACGTTAATTTCCTGGTTAAGGGAAATAACTTTCTTACTGTACAATTCTACAAAGAGCTTGTAGCATAAATCTGCATGATTAAGTGACTCCAGTTATGAGCAAACAATGAACAACGTCAAGTGTGATACAAGACTTTATTAACTACATAAACACTTGAACTAGTCTAACATACTACATAAACACTTAAACTGGTCTAACATACACATACACAAAGGTGATGCCTTTAAGGTCGGAGAAGATCCCCGCCTCTCAAGATGGGCTTGTCCAATGAGAAAGGCAGAAATTCCAAGCGGGAGGTTGCAATTGCTGGAGGGTTTTACGACCCTTTGTGTGAGGGCATGGTAATTTGCAAATGTAATTCGCTTGGGGTGTTGATGCACAAACTAATAAAGATTCTTAGAACACTAATATGTTGCATAGGTATAAACATACAATATACACTCTCAATTAGATCATCCGAATACGAATTAATAGAGACCAAACACGGTATATATAAGGTTACATGAATGAGTGGTTCTATCATAAGCATGTGTGGTGGTCATGAAAATGTAAGTGGAAAAGTTCCTTTTCTTCTCATTTGCTCTATGGAAGCAGTAATATTCGTTGTATCATCGATCAATTGCTTTTCCCTTTGGAGCGTTCACCTGTTGGGGGAGGGGGAGCACTGCTCAGACAATACAGACGCTGGCAGTGAGAAAGCAGCTCCGTGAAAGAAAGGTTTTCCTATGGATTAATTAGAGAAAAGTCAATTTCTACTGTGCATTGTGTCTCTTCCTATAAAAAGGCAGTGATTTTCCCTACTCACATTCCATTAGGTCGCAAATGTATCTGGTGTCAGGGTTGCCATGGTAACCAGGGTCCTGGGCCTTGTTCACAGACAACTTGGAACCCAGTATGTTTATTGGGTGAGGGGTCTGTGAACGTTTGTTAATCTAATGAATAATTGATTTGTTAAATCAAATGAAAAATGGTGTGTCTGATTGGTCCAGACGCTACAAAAATGTAATGTTAAATTTCTCCAACAAACAACTCATCTTCATTTTTAATTGCACGAGGTTGATATCTAATATATAGAAATATATATCTAATATATAGAAATATATATATAATTATAATTATGTGAATGGCAACAGGGTGCACTATTATATAATTTCAGAATGAGCTTAACATGTTTTGTGCCACAGGTGCATATGAGAACTGAACTGTGTTTGAAACACTGGACATTGGCTGGCAGCTGTTGAGAATCTTCCCCAAGGAGATGCTGAAGAGGATTCCTCAGAGCACTCTGGCCGAGTTTTATCCCCGAGACTCCAAACATTAGTCTTCCTTCCTTCCTCGTACATTCACTCTCAATCAGCCGTGAATCTGTCCTCTACACTTCTAGATGTTACTCGCTCTCTCTGCTCAGATCAAGTACACCGAGTTTAAATTGATGGAATACAAAGTTGTTTTCATTGCTGCTCTTGGTATTTATTTATTATGTGTGAGTGTTGCTGAACAGTAAAGCAAATATTGTATAAATATTGTTGCTACACTGCAGTGTGGAATTTTGTGTGTGTGTGTGTGTGTGTGTGTGTAGCTCAGTGTAAAACTGTGTTCTGAACAAGTAGTATACAATGTGGAAAAGGGCCATTTTTCTCTTTGCTGGCAAAATTATAGAACAACTGACAAATCTATTAGTATGCATCACAAAACGGTCTGTTTTTGTATTTCAGAAGTTCCAAGTTGAATGTATAATGGCTCAATGTGTTCTATGAATTTTTCATTGTTATAATGAATATACTATATATAAAAGTATATTTATCATAAAGTGTGAAAAGAAGCCATATGTTCATAGAATGGAAAAGCATAGTGATCCAATCAAATCAAAGGATGAAAACCAAACACTGAGCAATAGATTTATCTTTTGTCATGTACTGTTAGTTATTTTACATTTTGTATAAAAATGTGTAATGTTTGTGTAAGCAATTAGTTTTTATTATAATTCATTTTTGTGCCATGAATATATGTACTGTGTTAAAGTGTGTGATATCAAGTGAATTCATAATGAAGTGATTGTTGTCCTAATGCATGAACGCTATATTGAAAATTAGGGATGCACCAATACCACTTTTTCCAGTACTCGCTCGATACCGATACTTTTATTTTTGGTACTTGCCGATACAGAGTACCGATATCAATATTTTTATTGCATTTGTTTTTTTTTTAAATATTGGGTACAGAAACCAAAAGAGTATGTATAATTTTAGTTGGTTAACTTCATTTATCAAATAGATACAGTCAAACCAATTTATTCAGACACCTTCAACATTTCTCACATTATCACAGTTTATTCGCTATAGTTTATAAAATGGTAATAAAATATAACAAGAACTCCGAGTTAAACTGTGTCAGAACAAAGTCAGCTTGATAATGTTAGATAACTTTGATAGAAAGGTATGTAATAGATTACAATCAACCAAAAATTAGATCACTGTTAGTATGACAGTATTTACACAACTATCAATACTTAGTCGGGCAGCCCTTAGCTTTAATGACAGCCTGTAGTCTCCTGGGCATGCTGTCACCCAGCTTCATGAAAACCTGAACTTCAGTTTTTTCCCAGACTCGGTCTGAATAATTTTTGGTCCCAAATTTGTAT
>NW_015505657.1:550490-589310 GCF_001515645.1 Sinocyclocheilus grahami | reverse complement strand
GGTTATTTTCACACTTAATTATGCCCATTAAAATATATTTTACAAGTTTTTGTTACTTTCAGTGTTCATTGTTTTGCTCTGTGGTACATCATCTTTACTGTAACAGCATTAGAGCTGCTCCATTGCAGCGGCTTAGTACTGTAATCACACGCTTTGCTGTAATAATGCAGGGAACCACTCGCTATAAATCTCCTAACTGTGATATTTTCAGAAATAGAAGTGGCGTTTTTTCATCTGAAACGTGCTGCGATTTATATTCCAAAACCACTCATATAATGCAGAAACGCAAGCAAGCAAAACACGCGCAACGCGTGCAGATATTTGTACTGATGCAGAATAGTACAGCCTAGTGCATTTCACACAGGCTGCTAGATTCACTTTCACAAGAAAGTCGTGTCTGACTAAGGTTGAAAATACATGATGTTTATAGTGAATGCCCCTATAAATGGTCTTATTTTTATGATTTAGTTTTAATCCAAATGATGCGTGTGCTAAGTGAGCGAACATCAAAGATCACACAACAGAAGTGCGCTCTCGCTCTCGCTCTCTCTCTCTCTCTACCATTAAGTAATTTGTGCATTGTTTTACTTACTTGTTTTTGACATATCCGACCGAACTACAAACTTTCCAGTGATGTCTGTGAGAAAGGTATATTCACTCGACAATCTCGCGCATCTGCGCCGCCACGCGCTCAATCCACTCAGCGTGCTTTATCAGCTCGCACACATCAGCTATACAGGCGTTAATATGAATATTTAACATTATATTCATTGCATACATATACTTCGTAGTAGACATCCTAAAGTCCTTTCTGCTGTCTGTTGTTCTGTAGTCGGTGTTTCATTGTCTGAATAGGGCACTTAACACATGCTGTGTGGTATCGGCATTTGATATCGGGGCATTTTAACGAGTACGAGTATGAGTACAGGAGCTCAGTATCGGGCCGATACCGATACCAGTATGAAAATATGTATGTGAACAATCGCTTCATGAAATAAAACTTGTGATATAAATTAATGATCATGCTGACAGTAATCAAATATAATTCTTGACGGTTTGGTCTTGATTAATTTATATACTGATATAATTTGTGCAAAAGGGTACTAGGAACTTTACAAAATATAAGGTGCTTCTCATTAAATCTACATATTCATTTCACCAGGACATTTAGTAGTTTTGCTTAGCCTTGTTCATGTAGTTTGCTAACTCGGACAATAAGAAAAGGTACAGGATTGTTTTTAATCTCCACCTAATTTAGTATAACTTTCAAATTCTTATCACATATTTGAAAGTAATATAATTAGCACATAATCCAATAAATACTACAGGTGCATCTCAATAAATTAGAATGTCGTGGAAAAGTTTATTTATTTCAGTAATTCAACTCAAATTGTGAAACTTGTCTATTAAATAAATTTAATGCACACAGACTGAAGTACAAACCCGATTTGTGAATTGTTGGCCTTCTGGAAAGTATGTTCATTTACTGTACATGTACTCAATACTTGGTAGGGGTTCCTTTTGCTTTAATTACTGCCTCAATTTGGCGTGGCATGGAGGTGATCAGTTTGTGGCACTGCTGAGGTGGTATGGAAGCCCAGGTTTCTTTGACAGTGGCCTTCAGCTCATCTGCATTTTTTGGTCTCTTGTTTCTCATTTTCCTCTTGACAATACAAAAAAAAAGAGAATCTATGGGGTTCAGGTCTGGTGAGTTTGCTGGCCAATCAAGCACACCAACACCATGGTCATTTAACCAACTTTTGGTGCTTTTGGCAATGTGGGCAGGTGCCAAATCCTGCTGGAAAATGAAATCAGCATCTTCAAAAAGCTGGTCAGCAGAAGGAAGCATGAAGTGCTCCAAAATTTCTTGGTAAACGCACCCGTGACAGTGACGTTGGTTTTCAAAAAACACAATGGACCAACACCAGCAGATGACATTGCACCCCAAATCATCACAGACTGTGGACACTTAACACTGGACTTCAAGCAACTTGGGCTATGAGCTTCTCCACCCTTCCTCCAGACTCTAGGACCTTGGTTTCCAAATGAAATACAAAACTTGCTCTCATCTGAAAAGAGGACTTTGGACCACTGGGCAACAGTCCAGTTCTTCTTCTCCTTAGCCTCTGACGTTGTCTGTGGTACAGGAGTGGCTTAACAAGAGGAATACGACGACTATAGCCAAATTCCTTGACATGTGTGTGTGGCGGCTCTTGATGCCTTGACCCCAGCCTCAGTCCATTCCTTGTGAAGTTCACTCAAATTCTTGAATCGATTTTGCTTGACAATCCTCATAAGGCTGCGGTTCTCTCAGTTGGTTGTGCATCTTTTTCTTCCACACTTTTTCCTTCCACTCAACTTTCTGTTTACATGCTTGGATACAGCACTCTGTGAACAACCAGCTTCTTTGGCATTGAATGTTTGTTGCTTGCCCTCCTTGTGATATATATATATATATATATATATATATATATAATGTGGTATATTTTGTATAAGGTGTATGGATGGGGGTATCTTATGTAGATGTTGCATAGTGAAAGTAATGTTCTGGGAATAATTAGCTGCTTTAGAATGTTTAAACTGCAGAGGGTATCAGAGCCTTCACAAACAATTATCAATTATCTTTTAACGACCAGTTTCCCAGGTGAACAATGTTTCATGTAATTAGTCATTTGCTCTAATTGGACTGGTGAAGGCTTATAAAATACACGTACCTCCATTTGCATGTATGCTTGGATTTGTAGATTTTGTGTAGTGGTTTAACAACGTGAACACTGGTGGGGTTTTTGGAGTACTTGTGGATTTTTGTCATGGGTCAAGGGTGGAAAAGGTGAGTTTATTAATTCGATCTGTGTTTGTGTATGATTCTGTGAACTTTAATTATACCTTTTTTTTTGTAGGTTGTCTTTGGCTTGTAGTGTTCTTGCTATTTTGGAAGAATGCTGATGGAGTTAAAGGTGTGGTGTTTCTTTTTCTTCCTTTGTCTTGCAATGATGCATGTTTAGTGGTGCTTGTGTAAGGTCTTTTGTGTAATTCTATAGATAGAGCTTATTCCAATGCCCATCATCTGTGGGGTCAGCCTTCTGATGCTCTTTCACCTCATGCAGTCCAGTCTTCTATGTCAGAGACCCGTGTGACTTTGCCTGTTGAAGTAAGCTCCGGTTTGTTCCCTAAACAACCCCTGAAAAGCAGGTCAAAGCTTGATGTACTCCAGTTTGTCAAAGGTGGTTCTAGCAGCTATCAGTAAACGTCCCTTGCCCAAACTGCTCCAGGCAGCTCTGTATCTGCTTCCTTGCCTCTGCCCCCAGTTCAACAGCCTTCAAGCAGTTTGGTGTCCTCTGGATCAGCCATTTCGGGTGTTGCTAGTGGATCAATTTTGGAGACCCAGTATGCTGCAAGTGGTTCTGGATCCCTTGTTTCTAACCAAGGAGAGGGTAATGGCTACGCTGAGCTTGGCATTTCTGGCCCGTCTACCAGTGATAGTTTGCATGTGTCCAGCTCCCAGGCAACATCTGTTCATCAATCAGCAGACGCCTCTTTGCCCGTGTTCTCTCAGGAGAGTGTCCCTTACAGCAGTTCATATGCTCCAGGTGCCATTTCCACTTCTCAAGGTAACCTTGTACTTCCAGAAAGTTCAGGTCAACCTTTGTTTTCTCAGGGGGAAAGTAGCTACAGTGGTTTGCCTCAAGGTGCTTCTAGTCGATATACCCCAGACTCCAATACTAAACTCGGTTCAACCATTTCCAGCCTGTCCACTGGGGACCAGAGTTCTCCCAGTCGGTTTAGTTCCAGCTCTCAGGGTAGTTCTGGCTTAGCTTCTGGTTCTTCCTTGGCTGGGCTTAGTACTCTTGCTGACTTGTCTTCCAAGTCCCCAGAGACATCCAGTCAACTTCTAGCCTTGGTGGTATCTAGCCAGTATACTAGTGCTCAAATCTCGCCTAGTCTGCTTGTAGTTAGCCCTCAGAGCAGTTCTGATTCAAAGTCAAAAGATGCTGCTGCATCTCTGTACACTTGGGGCACTGTCCCTTACAGTAGCTGGTCTAGCCAGGCTCAAGGCTCTGCCACTTCTCAGGACAGCTCTGGGGCTGTATTGTCTGCAAGTTCTGTCCAGTCTATCCCCACACAAGTAGGGAATAACCGTTACAGTGGTGTGTCCCAGTCTCCCACTACCTCCAGTCTGTATACCGCAGGATCCCGTATGTCTAACAAGCTTGATGCTTTACCCCTGGGGGTTTCTAGCCAGTCAACAAGTGCTCAAAGTTCACCTAGTGTGTCTACATCAAGCACTCAGACCAGGTATGGTACTCCGTTAGCAACTTCTAGTCGTTATGTCCCTGTACAGGGAGCTAGTAGCTCTAATAGTTTTTCTCTCAATCCTCCGGGTACTCTGGGTCAGTATGCTCCTGGATCCCCTACCAAATATGCAAGCGCTCGCATGTCTTCACCCCAAGCTAGTAGTAGCGGGTCTTCCAATAAAACCGTTTCACAAGTTGGTTCTCAGTCTCAAATGGGAGCTACTGGTCAGTTTACATCTCAGGGAGGGAGCTATTATAGTGGGTTGCTTCCACAGTCTCCAGCTACCTCTAGTCAATCTGCTCTTGGCTACTCCAAGCTTATTTCCTCACCCCAAAGGACTTCCAGTCAGTCTGCCAGTGTATTGAGTTCCCATAAGCAATATGCCTCTGCCTCCCAAGGCAGCTTTGGGGCTCAGTTTGGGGCCTCTACAGGTTTTGCCTCGCAGGGAATGAGCAGCTCTTACAGTGGTTCTGTCCAGTCACAAGGTACCACAGGTCAGTTTGCCCCTGGCTCTCCATCTTCATATGATGGTTTATATTGCAAGTGTGCACTGTCATCCCAAGGTGTAGATAGTCAGTCTACTATTCAGAGTTCACGTAAGCAGTTCACCTCTGGCTATGGCACCCAGTCAGGGTCTAAAACCTTCACTCTGCAAGGAAGTATCGCTTTTGATGGGTCACCACAGCCTCAAGGTACTGAAAGTCAATTTCCCCCCGTGTCTCCCTCATATCCAAGTGTATCATCCCCATCCCAAGATGTTGCCAGTCAGTCTACTACTGTTCAGATTTCTCGGAAGCTACTTGCTTCTACCTTCACAGGCAGCTCTGGCACCCAGGCAGGGTCCTCTACTCCCTTCACTCTGCAGGGAAGCACTGCTTATGGTGGAGCACCTCAATCTCAAGATTCCACAAGTCAGTTTGCCCGTGGACCTCAATCCCCCTATGCAAGTGTGTCCCTGTCCTCACCCCAAGGTGTTACTGGTCCTAGTACGGTTCAGAGTTCACGGAAGCAGTTTACTTCTGTATTTAGAGGCAGCTCTGGGGCTCAATTTGGAGCTTCTACTGGTTTTGCCCCAGAAAGCGTAAATCGCCTTTACAGTGGTTCTGTCCAGTCTCAAGATCCTGCAAGTCAATTTGCCCCAGGATCTAAATCCTCCTATGCAAGCGTATCCCTGTTCTCCCCACAAGCTGGTCCATCTACTACTGTTCAGGGTTCTCGGAAGCAGTTTACATCTACCTTCACAGGCAGCTCTGGCTCCCAGGCAGGATCCTCTACTCGCTTCAGCCTGCAGGGAAGCACTGCTTATGGTGGATCCCCTAAACCTCAAGATGCCACTAGTCGGTTTGCCCCTGGTTCTCAGTCCTCCCATGCAAGCGTGTCACTGTCTTCACCCCAAGCTGGTCCATCTACTACGGTTCAGAGTTCTCGGAATCCGCTTACCTCTACCTTCACAAGCGGCTCTGGCACCCAGGCTGGGTCATCTACTCCCTTCCCTCTGCAGGGAAGCACCACTTATGGTGGATCACCACAGCCTCAAGATACTGCTGGCACATTTGCCCCTGGGTCTCTGTCCTCCTATGCAAGTGTATCCCTGTCCTCACCCCAAGCTGTTGCTGGTCCTAGTATGGTTCACGGAAGCAGTTAACTTCTGTATTTAGAGGCAGCTCTGGGGCTCAAATTGGAGCTTCTACTGGTTTTGTCCCAGAAAGAGTGAATAGCCGTTACAGTGGTTCTGTCCAGCCTCAAGATACTGCTAGCCAATTTGCCCCAGGATCTCCAACCTCCATATACAGGTTTATCATTGTCTTCACCCCAAGGTGTTGCCAGTCAATCTAGTTCTAGTTTGGGGCCTCTACAGGTTTTGCTTCACAAGGGATGAGTAGGTTTTACAGTGGTTCTGTCCAGTCTCAAGATCCTGCAAGTCAATTTGCCCCTAAACCTCAATCTCCTTATGCAAGTGTATCACTGTCCTCCCCCCAAGCTGGTCCATCTACTACTGTTCAGGCTTCTCTGAAGCAACTTTCTTCTACCTTCACAGGCAGCTCTGGCACCCAGGCAGGGTCCTCTACTCCCTTCACTCTGCAGGGAAGCACCACTTATGGTGGATCATCTCGGCCTCAAGATGCTGCTAGTCAGTTTATCCCTGGGTCTTCATCCCCATATGCAAGTGTGTCATCGTCCTCATCCCAAGGTGTTGTTAGTCCGTCCAGGCAATCGTATCAAGGCTATTCTGTGTCCCAAAGCCAGAAGTCTCAAAGATGGCAGCCTTTAGCCACTTGTTGGACACAAGGTATTCGGACCTCCGATGCTGCTTCACAGGATAGCTCTTCATCTCAAAGCTCTCCAATGCAGTTATATTCCCTGTCATCTGCAGAAGGCTCATCTTCAAGAGTTTCTGGTCCGTTTGTTTCTGCACTGGGTGGTAGCACCAGTTACGGTGGGTCTTTCCAATCCCCAAACCTTTCTACAAAGTATACCCCTGGGTCCCAGATCTTGCCCTATGATCCAAGTGTTTCTGGTCCAGGTACATCCAGTGCTTCTGAAGTCTTGAGTAGCTACAGTTCAATTAACCAGAATGCTCCCGCTCCATCCCGCAGCTCTTCCTCAAGCCACTTCTACTCAGTCAAGGGTTGAAAGACTCCAGTAATCTGCTGCAAATGTCCTCCAGAATTGAAACCCCAATGTTTTAAGCAAAGTTGTTTTCTCAGTGTGTCTTTTCCCCCACCAAAAATGGCAAAGTCTCCATACAATTCATCGTAATATAATTGACCAATATCGGGGGGAGGAATACATTAAAAAAAAACACTAGATGGATTAATCTTCATTCAAACCATTTGGTTGTACAGTGTTAAGACTAAAAATCCGAGTTACAATTTTCAAAAACAGTCCAGGCTATAGGAATGTGCAGGTGCGTAGCGTTTCTTTATAAAGTGACCAGCTACTGATAGTAACAACAGAACTATTCATCACAAACTTAGTATTTCACCAAATTTTACAATTTATTTTTTTTAATTGCAGTATATCAATGTGTGGCTAGGGGCACTTTAAATCTTGGTGCTAAAATATCAGTGATCTGTATTAGCCTAATTTTTTTTTATTGGTGCAACACTTTTTTAAAAACTCAGCATAACATTAGCTTTTATATAAAATCTGTGATTACTAAAGGCAGGCCTGGTTGTGATAAACTATGATTGTGCAGCAGCAGCGACGTGTCATCCAGTAGAAAATGTTATTTATACCACAGATTTAGAATGAAATCTGGTCACAGGTCTGCATGTATTATGGAATATAATATATTATTGAACGGTGAAGCAGCTCAAGCTCGTTCAGTCAGAATTTAAGTCTATCCATCAACTGTACATTTTCTTATTTTATTAATGCTAATGTTATCTTTTGGTTTGTGTCTGTTGTTGCAAATAAAAAGAGAATGTATTAAGTAATACATATATATATATATATATGGAAATGCATGGCTTTTCACTTCACAAAACATTAGCTGATATATATATATATATATATATATATAACAAAAGGTAAATGTAGTCCGTGTGATATTAGATTTTGGTTTTAATCTTTGGGCTAATTTTCTCAAATTCCACTGTTTTATTTAATTTGTCCACTGCCCTAAAACAGTTGTGCATGACATTGATGATGCTACCACAGAGTGGCGCTGTGGTCATTAAAATCATAAAATAATCATGAAAAAATATATATCCATTTCTCACTGGGCTGCCCTTTGAGACCATTTCTGAGACATTTTAGTGGGCAACAGAGTGGACATGTAATTGTATGTATGAAATTATGCCGCTCTCTAGTGTTAATGAAACAAATGAGGATGTTAATGCCTGACAATGCTGATAATACTGTACAATGAACAGAGAGAACATGAGACGAATTTAAAGGCGGAATCCTAAATATTGCTGTGTTTACTAGAGGTTTGACGATTGTGATCTGGTTTAGCACTGTTTTCTCATTTTCATGTAATGCTCTTCTATCAAAATATTGCTTTACAGGACACGCAGTGTGTGTTTTCCTTTCTGTCCAGCTGTGTGTATGAAATTGCTGGTGACTGAAATGTGTGGGTTCAGTGTTTGAGGCCATTTCCTGATAGAAATGGAATATTATTTCCATGTGTTTGTATCTAAAATTACAAAGTCATGGAAATAGTCATGTCATTTGCACAGGAGAGACCAAAGTGAAGGTGTTTGGGCGTAATGCACAATGCCAATTTCGACAACCCTAACAAAAGGTATCACAAAAAGCACCAAAAGTTATGATAAGATATCAATTATGTTGGTGGAGGGTGATGATTTAGGCTTGTTTTGCAGCCACATGATTTGAACAGCTTCCAGGCATTGAGTCCACCACGAACTCCTCTGTATACCAAAGTATTCTAGGGACAAATTTGAGGCCATCTGTTCAACATCTAAACCTTGGCTGAAATTGGTTGTAAATTAGAAGTCATTTTCAAGGAATAAAAGTCCACCCAAAACTAAAAATTATTTCAAAAATACTCACACTCATGTGGTTACAAGTATGAGTTTATTTCTTCTGTGGACACAAACTGAGATTAAATTGTTGCTGAATAGTAAAACAAATATTTCATTAATATTGCATTAATACAAATTAGAATTCATGGTTATGGAATAATCAGGAAAACCACAACCCCATTGTGACGTGCTGAGGGATAGTACACACAAAACTAAAAATTCTGTCCACTTCCTCCAGTTTTTTTTTTTCTTTTTTCTTTTGGACACAAAAATTCCATTGCTCTAATTCTTAAAGGAACAGTTCTCCCAAAAATGAAAATGTACTAAAACACCCTCAGGACAATCAAGTTTATTCTTCTGAAAAGATTTGTTGAAATTTAGCATTACATCACTTGCTCACTATCCTCTGCAGTGAATGGGTGCCTTCGGAATGAGAGTCCAAACAGCTGATAAAAACATCACAATAATCCATAACTAATCCAGATGACTCCAGTCCATCAATTGTCTTGTGCAGTGAAAAAGGTACGTGTTTGTTATAACAAATTCAAAATCAAGACATTTTTAACTTCAAACCATTGATTCTGGTTAAAATAAGAGTCCTCTATTTATAATATTGCTTTCTCCAGTGAAAAAATTGTCTCGTCTGAATCAGGAAAGAAATATACACAGATCAAACATCGATTACAAGCGACAATAAGAACAATTATAAGCAAATGTCAGTGGATTTTGATAAGAAAGGCCAAAATAAATGGATGGACTTCTTCACTGGATGGAGCGTTATTATGAATTAAGGACTTGTATTCTGGCCAGAAGCAATGGTTTAAAGTTATAATGCAATAATGCCTAATTGTTGCTTACAAACGCGTGGCTTTTCACTTCACAAAACATTAGCTGATGGACTGGAGTCGTATAGATTAATTTTGGATTTATTATCAGCTGTATCTGCACCCATTCACTGCAGAGGATCCACTGCTTTAATTGTTTTCTACACAGACATGTCTTGCTCATGCTTGAGCAATACGTTTAACCATAGTGTCAATTTAAAAGCCCAACTTTTAAATGCATCTGTACTTCATCACGCAATTTGTAAACGCAAAAATACTTTCTGTATGAACTGCCACAAGACTTCTGCCAATATGCTCAATCTATGTAGCACTGTCTGAAAATGCTCAATCTTGTCTGGAAAAAAAAGAGCGTAATAATCAGCATATAGACTGTTTCCCACTCTCTGACTAAATGCTCACTTCAGAGCATCTGTCAGACTCTTCATAGCCAACCAGCAGGCTTTTGTGAATGAGAAATGTTTTTGATGAAAGCTCTTGTACCACTCTTGTCTTTTGTAAAGGGACGAATCCTGGCATACAGTGCTCTGCTTGGCAGCTCATCTCTCTTTTCTGTAATCATCATTAAAATCGTTCATCCTGCTGCTCCAGTGTGACCTCATTGTCACATCCCATAGGTCAACATGCGTCTGCCAAACACTAAGGCCACTATCATGGACAGACGTGTCAACGGGCCCTCAGGAGCATTCTGGTGCCAAAAGCTAGTAATGGATTATTGTCATGACATATCACCTTTTGATTTGTCACATGTTAACAACAAATTGCATGGTGGGTGTTGTAGAAATCCATGAGAAGAGTGGAGGGAAAACCAAAGACCTTTTTATCCCTACCTCTCAGGTATCGATTCATCATAATATCATCTAAATATGAAGAGCTGGTAAAGCGTAGCTTATTTAATGTGTGCTATTATACAGTTATCATCATTATCTTCTCTGACCTCCCTAACAGCTTTACAATCCCAATGAGCTCTCTTGGCAACAATATTTGCCCTACTTTATGAGAACATTAATCACATGTCCATGTACTTTAAGTCACATCATTTCCCTGGTGTCCTGGGGCTCTGGTGCAACCTCTCATTGCAACAGTCCTCCTGGATTATGTTTATTCATACTGTGAGCATCCTCAATGATTCTAATGATGTCAGTGTATTTTTAAGTCTGCTGCCCTTTTGCTCATACATTTTAATATGGAGCCCCTGGCAAAAATGTTGCATTAATGTGCCGCCTGCAATGATGAAATATTTAACTTTTACTTTGTTAGTTTGTATTGCTGTTATAATCAGGTTGATTACTGCCAATTTTAAACAGAGGATTCGAGACATCAGTATAGATATTCAATCCCCAGTGTCATAGCACAGGCTGATGCAAGCAAGCAAAATACTTAAGCAATTTAAATAACTGAGGTGGCAGTATTAGCATGTGACATGAAGAAATGAAATAAAGCAGCAAAAAGCAATACAAATAAATCAAATTTCAGAAAGTTCATGCCCAGGGTGATTTGAAGATTTCAGTCTAAGCAGGGTTGAACATGAGGTGTTGTGACTCAGAGGAATATTAGTTGCCTAAGTGCATTGATCGACTTATAACTTAAAGTAAAATAAAATCATTAAAATGTGAATTAAAATTAAATGCAAATTTTATTTATACAAACTATTTGAATTATCAATTAAAATTATTTAATACATTTTTTTTAAATGCAACATTTATTAATCAGTGTTGTGTATGTATTATAAACATATAAACAAATGTATTATAAATTAATCAAATTAATTTACAAATACTTATTAAAATAGTTATTATTTAAAATAATTAAGCAACATTTGTTAGTTGAAAAAAAATCCAATTTACTTAAATATTTATTAAAATCATTATTATTTAAAATAATTAAGCAATAATTATTACTTTAAAATTCAGTGTCAAATCACATTTATTTAAAAATATTTATAAAATATTTATTATAAAGCATTTGTCACTGAAAGATAATACTTAATTTAATGAACTTTACAGTTTTTTAACACTTGTTAAGGGGGGATTCAGCCTCTGTTTTAGTCAACATGAAGTGAGACATAATCACAGATTTTTAAGGGCACTGATGACTGAACTAGCAGATTTTCATGATTCTGAGATGAAAACAGGGCAGAAGCTTTCCAAATCAGGGTCTAGCAATGCCTTTTGTACAATTAAATTAAATGTGTCAGCCATCATATTTCTGTAACAACTATATGCTTTTCACTGTCCATTTAGTGAAGCCTGTAAAATGAGGCCAGATAAACTACAGCCAGCCTCATTTATGATGCCCTGAAACTGAACTCGGAAAAGATCGCAGCCTCTTTTGACTGTGTGTTGAACCCAGGAAAAGTGCCACAGGCATAAAGAAATGTGATACATGTTTCAAGGTTGTGTAGTAATGCTTTAGCTGTAATAATGCTCAGATAAAAAAAGGGAAATATGTGTGTGCGTCCTAACAGCGACAGATCTAACAGAGCTGGCAGAGTCTCACAATTGCAAACATATGGAGAGTAGTGATCTGGCTCTCTTTAAGCAGCCTAGCAGATGACTGATTAGATGGCCTGATTCCTCCAATTATTTACATTTGAGGCATCCATGGGATTCTTCAGCAGGCACATTAGAGCTTGTTTGGAGTGTAAAACTGGCCAGAAGTAAAGGAAGAGTAATATGATTAGCGTAGCACTGGTCATTGCAGTAATAAACCCACATGCTTACAAGAGAGAGTTGTGTGGTCAACATTATTTCCTGAACATTTTCTTCTTGCATAATACAATAGGAAGCACATTATCATGTGCTTGGATATGACTCCAAGCTTAAAATCAATGAACTTGTCAATTATTCATCTGGATGATTTATGAAATCAGGTGACCCTTAATAATGGTCATAAATTAAGATGCATGAACACCTGGAATTGAGAGGTTAACATAATTCCAGCATATTTCACAAAAAAATAAGCACTTTCTTTGTCTAATTCATCATTTGTAATGTTAACACACATAAATTAAATGTAGGGTAGGTGATTTTGTAGAGGCTAGCAATAGCAAGGTAGCTTTGAAAGCATAAGATCCCACCATCCCTGCAAATCACTCTCCAAAGCCACGCATCCTCCAAAACACATGACCGCACTCCGGCTGACCAGAGGCACGATGAGAGATGGCGTTGGTGGAGGGTTGAATGCAATGCTGTCAGATTACCTTATGTCTCATTCACCGATGAGAAAACATTACAGTACGAAGCACATAGTATTACAATAATAACGCATTCTATTCTCGCTTGGTTTGCATAGCGTAATGAACACGCTGATGACATATAATTTCTGTGCGAACAGGGTGTGGAGGTATGCAAATACAGTTTGCATTTACATTTAGTCATTTCCAAATCGACTTACAAATGAAGACAATGGAAGCAATCGAAATCAACAAAAGAGCAATGATATGCAAGTGTTATGACAAGTAATGCCCTGTTCAGTTAGGTCCATATATATTTGGTCCAGCTCATTTTTTTATAATTTCGGCTCTGTATGCCACCAAAATATAATTTAAATTAAATGATAATGAATAGAATTTCAAGATGAAATTGAAATGCAGACTTTAAGCTTTAATTCAAGGGGTTGAACATAAATATAACATAAAATGCTTAGTAATTACAACAATTTTTATACATAGTCCCCCCCATTTTCAGGGGCTCAAATGTAATTGGACAAATAAATATAATCATAAATAAAATGTTTATTTTTGATATTTTGTTTAGAATCCTTTGCATGCAATGACTGCCTTAAGTCTGGAACTCATAGACATCACCAGAGACTGGGTTTCCTCCTTTGCCAGGCCTTTGCTGCAGCTGACTTCAGTTGTTGTTTGTTTGTGCGTTTTTTGCCTATAGTTGTGTCTTCAGCAAGTGAAATGCATGCTCAATCGGGTTGAAATCAGGAGATTGACTTGGCCATTGCAGAATATTCCACTTTTTTGCCTTCAAAAACTCCTGGGTTGCTTTTGCTGTATGTTTTGGGTCATCCTCCATTTGTACTATGAAGCGCCATCCAATCAACTTTGCTGCATTTGTCTGAATCTGGGCAGAGACTATATCCCTATACACTTCAGAATTCATCCGGCTGCTTCTGTCTTCTGTCACAGCATCACTAAACACCAGTAACTCAGTGCCACTGGAAGCCACAGATGAAACTCGAAAAACAACCACTTCAGGAGGTTGTTGTGAGAATTGCCCTTCTGCACTGATCAAGCAAGTGTCCGAAAATCTCAGATCATTGGCAGTATAAAAAAAAATAGAGTCTCAGACCAGCTTTGAAAGGTCAATTTTACCAGCACTACGGTCAGTGGACCATCGGGAGGTTGTGAGGGGCGGTGTGTGAGTGTCGTTTGAGACCGGAGAGCTCGCAGGCAGTCAGTAGCCCATGACCTGACATTTCGGATAGCCGAGGCAGGTGGGTCGAGGTGTGAGAGGGGAGGGTGTCGCTGGGGAACAGATACAAGTGTCTTTAAGGTTAAACGCTGCCTCAGCTGGGGCTACAGCAAGCTTGATGAGGCAGTTTTGGAGCTGGCGGAGGCCAGGTGGCTGAACCACCACTGGTGGATGAGATGTTGCCTTGTTGCCTTGTGTGAGACCAGCTGGAAATAAGCACAGTTAGGGCTGCACAGTTAATCAGTATTGCTATATGAGATTTTTAGGATATATATTTGGTCCAGCTCATTTTTTTATAATTTCGGCTCTGTATGCCACCAAAATATAATTTAAATTAAATGATAATGAATAGAATTTCAAGATGAAATTGAAATGCAGACTTTAAGCTTTAATTCAAGGGGTTGAAAAATAAAATGCTTAGGAATTACAACCATTTTAGACACAGCCCCCTTATATTCAGGGACTCAAATGTAATTGGACAAATAAATATAATCATAAATAAAATGTTTATTTTTGATATTTTGTTTAGAATCCTTTGCATGCAATGACTGCCTTAAGTCTGGAACTCATAGACATCACCAGAGACTGGGTTTCCTCCTTTGCCAGGCCTTTGCTGCAGCTGACTTCAGTTGTTGTTTGTTTGTGCGTTTTTTGCCTATAGTTGTGTCTTCAGCAAGTGAAATGCATGCTCAATCGGGTTGAAATCAGGAGATTGACTTGGCCATTGCAGAATATTCCACTTTTTTGCCTTCAAAAACTCCTGGGTTGCTTTTGCTGTATGTTTTGGGTCATCCTCCATTTGTACTATGAAGCGCCATCCAATCAACTTTGCTGCATTTGTCTGAATCTGGGCAGAGACTATATCCCTATACACTTCAGAATTCATCCGGCTGCTTCTGTCTTCTGTCACAGCATCACTAAACACCAGTAACTCAGTGCCACTGGAAGCCATGCATGCTCATGCCATCACACTGCTCCGCCATGTTTCACAGATGATGTTGTATGCTTTGGATCATAAGCTGTTCCAAGCCTTCTCCATACGTTTTTCTTTCCGTCATTCTGGAACACTTTGATCTTAATTTCAAACGTCCAAAAAATGCTTTTCCAGAAGTGGTCTGGCTTTTAAGATGTTTTTTTTTGGCAAAGTCTAATTTGGCCTTGTTCGCACCTTGTGGGGAACCCTCTATATTTGCTCTTGTGAAGTCTTCTCTTGATTGTAGACTTTGATAATGACATGCCTACCTCCTGGAGAGTGTTCTTCACTCGGCTGGAAAGGTTTTTTGGTTTCCTTTGACCACATGATGTGAGTTCAGAGTAACAGCTTCCAAATGCAAATGGCACACTTATAATCAACTCCAGAACTTTTACCTGCTTAATTGATGTAGAAATAACAAAGGAATAGCCTACGCCTGTCCATGAAAAGCTTTTGAGTCAATTGTCCAATTACTTATTGTCTCTTGAAAAAGATGGGAGGTACATATTAAAGATCTGTAATTACTTAACCTTTCCTTCAATTTTGATGTGAATACTCTCAAATTAAAGCTCCGAGTATGCACTTTAAGCTCGTATTCATTATATAACTGTAACTTGAATATATTTTGGTCAGCAGCTAAACTAATAAAAATTGTGCCTGTGTCCAAATACGGTATTCTAATTTGTTGAGATAGTGAACTGGTGGGTTTTTGTTAAATGTGAGCCAAAATCATCACAATTAAAAGAACCAAAGACTTAAACTACTTCAGTCTGTGTGCATTTAATTTATTTAATACACGAGTTTCACAATTTGAGTTGAATTACTGAAATGAACTTTTCCACGACATTCTAATTTATTGAGATGCACCTGTATATATGGACCTAACTACATACATTGACAGGCAGACAGGATAGCCTATCGTAGCTATCAAAACATGGGATATGATTGAACGAACATGTTATGGTCCTACACCTTTCACAGATGATATAAATACATATAAATACATTTATACCACTTAACTTAAGGATTGCTATCGGGATGTGAAGAGACTTTCAACCAGCATAAAAAAAATGTTTTGAACCAAATCACCTACCCTGCATTTAATGAAAATATATACCAATTTTTCCACACTTTTCTTCAACCTTAGATAAACTGAAACATGGAAGCACAAAGCAGAGTTAAATGGGATTGTAGAAATCAATTACGTTTTCATCCAAACAGCTGAGGTCACCCTTTTACTCCACACATCTGTGAACATGTGACGCCGAAAACAATGGCAATGGAAAGAGATCCAGCCATAGCCCATTTTATTTCTTTTGTGATATCAAATTACCACCTGTCTGAAATTGCACTACTGACAGCTGCTGTAGCTTTGCAAACCAAAGGGATATCAGCCAGAGAGCTGTGGCCTATCATCAACCACTGTGCAGAAGGAAAGGCACACGGTTAGCTGACTGGGGAACAGTCAGGTGGCCAAACAAGGTTGGCTCTGCCAGGCACAACCAAAATTTTCCCCAAAAATCATTTCCAAACATTGATTAATGGGATGGCGGGTGTGTAAATGCTTTCTCACATCCCAGATGGAGAGAAAGCTCCAAGGTTGTTTTCCTCTCAAAGGAGGCAGTCTGTTCTAAAGCAGAGCATTCAGTCTAAAGTAAATGGGATGTTGAGAAGGGTGCTCCGGGCGGCAGAAGCATAGAACATGATCAGCTTTTCCAGAACGGGGGTACATCTGAGACGTCCCGAGCACTGTCAGAGAGATCAGCGAAGTCAGGGTGACATTTGCTGGAAATAACATTTTCTGGAGTGTCATCCAAAAGACCATATCAGTGAGAGTCAGCCAAGCAGCCGTACAGGAGCAGAGCCGTGAGAACACTCCTATTCTGCTGGAATATTGTTGAGGGACATTAACTGGAAAATGAGTTATTTTCTCGTCTTTGTGAACAATCTTATCAAGTGCAAAAGAATACTAGAGAAAAAGAGGCTCACGATGCAACACAAAATGGTGGTGCTTCCATGTGTGAACTTGATCCAGATCATATTTTGTTTCAGCAGAATTAAAACACTTAGCATCCGTTCACACAGAATGCGTCACACATTCAACTGTACTACCCCTGCTGAAAAAAACAAAACAATAGAAACTATCACAGAAGTCCTAATGGTTTCCACTACAAGTGCCACTAAAACATTACAAAACATAAGTTGTTAATAATTAAAACCATTACCTAATGGTTTCCAGTAGCAATGTTGCCAAGTTTGCGGTTTTCCCTTAGAACTGGGCTGCTTGTACACTGTTGCTGTGGGTTGATTTTCCCCCCATTTTTGACTGAAATGCATATATGTAAATATTTTACAATCTGCCAATGATAAAACTGTGCTATATGAGTTTTGTGAGGTAGGGTCATAAACAGATTGATGATTTTCAAGTTGAAATTGTGTATAACGCATAACAGTAAAATATGTATTTTAGGTATGGGGCTGGCAAGCATTGAGTTTTGATATTTGGATAGGATCATTGGGCTTGTTATGGGCTATTTTTAATTTTGCCTTTGGCCTAGTTTTGTTGCACAAACATGGCAACCCTTTCCAGTAGTGTGTTTTGTGTGAACTGCCCCTAAAGGACACGTTTTTTGCATTCCACTTCTCTGCTTTTCAATAACTTTACTATTTAAACATGCACTAAATGGACGTGTCAAGTTAAAATAATTTTAAAACACTTGGACCGTTCATTTTCTACATTTCACTGCCCTGCTTCTCATGTTTTTCAGTGCAAAAACAGCCCTTAGATGTCCCACTGAACTGGATATGCAGTTTCATAAACTGTCAGTGTTACAAACATTTACACTGTACTTGGTATTGAAAAGATGTTTAAAACGTTGTAGACATCAAAATATCAAAGCAGTGATGTGCAAACAAAAGAAGCTACACTCTTAAAAATAAAGGTTCTTCAAAAGGTTCTTCAAGCGATGCCATAGAAGAACCATTTTTGGTTCCACAAAGAATCATTCAGTAAAAGGTTCTTTAAAGAACCATCTCTTTCTTGCGTTTTTGTAATCTGAAGAACCTTATTTCGCCACAAAAAACCTTTTGTGAAACAGAAAGGTTCTTCAGATGTTAAAGGTTCTTTATGGAACCATTTAGACAAAAAGGTTCTTCTATGGCATCGTGAAGGACCTTTATTTTTAAGAGTGTAGACCTTTTAACTTTTCGGAGCCATTCCTTTTCAGGTTACTTTTTTAACCTTCTGGTCTCAATATTTTTATTGAAAGTATGAAGTCAATTCCTCTTTAGTTTACAGCTAGTCATTAGCCTTTACAAGATAGTAGACGAAATTTAACCATTTAAATTTAACTGCTTTTCAATAAAGCAGCTAGCAGTTGGTCATTGGAACAGTTCACTCAAAAATGTTCTTCTGTGAATCACAAAGTGTTATTTTTTTTCTATGCGTATGAAAATATTTCAAATGAAATACCATGTGAATGCAGTTATATACTGTATGTAATTTAGGTGACAGTCGAACTGCCAAGCTACCGTCTTAAGATGGATTTTCCAACAGCAGTTTTCCAAGTTCTCTGGACTGTCAGACAGATTTTTAAACATGTTCAATGCAGACTCCATTCGAGAATATCAAAGACTAGAATACAGAATAGTAGGAAAAGGAGGAAAAGCCAATAGGCTATATGCTGCCAGTTCACCTTCAAGAGAACAGGGGAATGTTGTCAGATTCCTCTCCAGCTCTCTGATTTTCTGATTGATGGTCTCGTCTCCTGCAAACTGACATGAAGGTGAAGGAGAGGGTCTCGAGCAACTGCCATTGGACTAAGGAGGAAAAACAGGCATGTGCTTTTGCTGTACAAGCGTCTTCAAAGGTGAAATTCGTAAGTAATGAAAAAGCAGATCCAGCAGCTAATCTGAATTTGAGCAAAATGTTCAGCGGTGTAGGGTAATTGTCAGGTTTCTCGCGTTCGCATGTGTTGAATACCAACGGGTGTTTTGAGCAGCTGTTTTGATACTCACCACACACCCTTACTCTGATTGTGCAATGGGTGCGATTATAGCATTCTCTGTTAATTAGATGAAGCTATATGACACAGTTTCTTCCCCCACATCCATGTCTAAATTAGTTTGAAAGATCTGCAGGTATAATTGTCACGCATAATGTCATGGTTACAAATGGGTTTACAGGGTAACTATATAAAGAAGCACACTCTCTGGGCAGTTGTATTGGAATTAAACCACAATTACCATGTAGAGTGGTGATTGATTGGGTGACCGCACAGTACAACAGGCAGCAAGGTCGTTTAATGGCCTGATAGTTATTAGACCTATTTCAGGAATCACTGGAGTGTATTGCAATGGGAGTTTAAAAAAGGTAAATTTATCTGCCAATTAGAAAACAACTTAGGGTAACGTGACCGTCATGCTCAAGCAAGCAATATTTCAAGATAAATAACTCTTATATTTATATGTGCATATTTATACTAATTGTATTAATGTACTGTATAGTCATTGGCCGACTGTAGTATACATTATTACATATACATATATATGCAGTACATATATACATGTGATTTTTATATGTAGCTGATGATTATTTGAAGTTAATGCACAAATAAGTCATTAAATAAGTCATTTTGTGTTAGAGGATATAGTACAAATGGAAATGGATTTATTTGTGTATAATAAAATTATTTAATTTATTATTAATTTAAATAATTAATAGCCTAAAATTGGTCAATACTTTTGGAATGTACAATAGTCATACGTGACACTGCTTTTGAATCAATAGTTTTGTGTATTTCTGCGACTTTGGAGTCCCCTATAGTTAATTAGGTGGAATTCACTGTAGTAAATATAGCTCTACACGTGCATTTGTAACTGCCGAACAGCAATAAGCCCTTTCACGAAGTTTTGCACCCACTCACCAAATTTACATCCTCCCAGAACAGACGTTTGGAGGGGCGCTTATAATGAAGAACATGCATATATGGCTGTTGCAAGTTGAGCTTGGGAAGTTAAACTTTAGCTGTAGTATGAGCTTTTTTTCTGTTAATATTCCTGGTGCCTGGCGGGAAATAAGACACATTTGTCAAATTCACCCAGTGTTAACTTGATCTATTCCAATCACACCTCAACAATGAAGTGGAACAGTTGTGGTGTAAGTGCTAAAACAGTATTCTCAATAGTTTTGTGTATTTCTGCGACTTTGGAGTCCCCTATAGTTAATTAGGTGGAATTCACTGTAGTAAATATAGCTCTACACGTGCATTTGTAACTGCCGAACAGCAATAAGCCCTTTCACGAAGTTTTGCACCCAATCACCAAATTTACATCCTCCCAGAACAGACGTTTGGAGGGGCGCTTATAATGAAGAACATGCATATATGGCTGTTGCAAGTTGAGCTTGGCAAGTTAAACTTTAGCTGTAGTATGAGCTTTTTTTCTGTTAATATTCCTGGTGCCTGGCGGGGAATAAGACACATTTGTCAAATTCACCCAGTGTTAACTTGATCTATTCCAATCACACCTCAACAATGAAGTGGAACAGTTGTGGTGTAAGCGCTAAAACAGTATTTTATAGTCAAAAATAATTCATTTTTATTTTTTGAAAAATTAATATTGCTGTCCTTTGCCACGCCACCTCTGTCAAAATATCTTGCTTCCACTACTGCAAGTGCCATCCGTTCATCCATTTGCAGGGAAACGCCTGCATTGATTACAGTGTAATATGATGGCTGTGAATTTTCATTTTTATGTTTTATCGCAAGGAAAAAAATAACATGAAATGAAAAGGAAAAGAAAAGAAAAAAGAACAGACATAACAACAGAAATAACTGTTACAGAAATAACAACGTCACCTCAACTAGTAAAAAAAAAAAGTTATAATTTTTTAAGAAACTTGTTATCAATGAGTTTATAATGAGATTTTACAATAAGGGAAATCTTAACAGGAAAGACATCAAATGCAAATCTTGAGAAATTTGTTTTTGTGAATAAAACCTTTCCAATGCAACACAAAGAAATGAACAAGAAGATCAATAGCGTGGTCACTACCTGAAAAATAAGGAAATTATCTTTCAATGATAGTTTCAAAAGTTTCTTCCTCAACTTTGCAGAAGGTAAGAGACATCAACCAAATAAGCAATTTGGGAGCTGGTTGTACACACAGTATGTACAATCTTAAAATGTGTCGTACTGTAGATGGCTTCAGTCATAATAAATAGGCCTAATTTTTGTGAACTTTACAATGGCAGGTCAAAGCATGCTACAATAAATGTGAATATTTTTCAAATGCCACATATATCAGCCAGTTTTTCTTTAATTATCAGTTCTTAATAATTTTTCTGCTGACCTTGTGTTGGCACACCAGATCTGCTGTTGAAAGAATGTGCTGCGGTAATGAGTAGCATAGCTGTGGGTGAAATGGTGTTCTTGCTCGTGCTGCTTTGTGTGGTAATTTGCAGATGCTAACATCCGGTGTGTCTCTCATGACCACAGCAGCCTTCTAATCAAATCAACAGCAGAAGGGTTGAAAGGGTCTGCCGTGCTATTGGAGCAAAGAAACTGCTCCATTTCAGCTCTGTGGTAGACCGTTGCCTGTGAATCAAATAGCAGGATAAACTTTTGATATGGTAAAACCTCATACAACTTCAGCATTAAGGCATCTCCAGCTGTGAGGATTCTGTCATTATTTACTCACCCTCATGTTGTTCCAAACCCATATGGCTTACTTTCTTCTGTGGAACAAGAAATTAGATTGAACAGTCTTTTCTATACTGGAAAGGAAAATGCAAGCATAAAAGTAGCCCATGTAATTATATTTCAAGTGTTCTGGAATCATAAATGTTCAGAACGACATTAAGAAAATAATACATTTATTATTAGTATACAGCATCATGTAACAAGTTTAGAGATCCTGTAACATTTCACAGAAATGTAAGTTCTTTATGCATTATAGCTCATCATCTTAAATGCTGTTCAGATTGCATGAATGTAAAAATGACTCTCAGAGGCACGGCTTCGCTACTTATGTGAACATAATCATTATTATTATAGAAAGTGTTCATGTTGAAATGCCGTCATACTCTTACATCATTTTGCAGCTCTTCAACATTAGGTAGGTGAAAATGACACACAAAAAAAAAAGGTTACACAACACTGTAATTAAATTGAAATATGTAGTGTCTCATGCAAAACGACACAAATTACTTTTACTAAATTATTTATTGCAAAAAGTTGTGCAGTGGTATGTAACCCAAAAAGGCTAATGCACACATCTGATTAACAACTCTTCTACATGTAATATTTTTCATCTGATAGTAGATTGATTAAAAAGTTGAAAGCCTTAGACATAAAGCGTATTTGTTTAACTTTTTCAAATTGTCTTCAACAGAACTAAGCCTAAATTAGCTTAAATTGGGCCTGCTGATGCTAACCAGCCAAACCTTGACCCCAGTTAAACCAGTCAAAGAATAAAGAACTTTAATTCTGTTGAGTTTCTTTTTTTAACACTCCTCTCAGTCACCATCCTCTCCTCTCATGATACCTTTTTCAAGATCTACAAAAGACATGAAATAAGAAACCAAGGTCGAGCTATTAAGAGATGCTTAGAATGTGGGCTGTCAATATTTCATCAGTATTAATCCGGTAGTGAAAGTCACAACGTGACATTGTTACAAATACTTTTCAAAAGACAAAGGCACGAAGATGGAAAAACAATGATCCATTCAACTGAATGCCAACTAGGTAACAATGAGCGTAATGAAAGGAACAAAGTCTTTAACTAACATAAAGATATTTCTACTCATTTGTATTTTGAGTTTAAGGTCAAAGACAGGAATATTTAATGAATCATAGTTCCCTTGATCAGTTTTGAAAAAAAGAGCTGTTTTTCAACCCCCTTTCTGTTAAACAGCATGTGTGGCTGCATATCTTTATAAACCGTGTGAGTTCACATATTCTAACACTCAAAAATAAGCGATTTTCTGCCCCGTGATACTGTGATCTATTGCGTGAAGGCTCACAAAGATGACGTTAAGAAACTACTTCCATTATAAATAATTGATCAACTGATCATAGATATGCTTAGTTAAAACAGGTTTGCGGATTGAGACATCAGATAAATTGTCCAGGCCTTCCTCTTGGGTTGTTTCTTTTACATTGTCATTTTTCATTCATGCTAAGATTAGACAGCCTCAACGCAATTATCTATAAAGCGCTTCACCAGGCTCAAATAATACATGAGTCAACTCATTGTGTCTCTTGTTGGGGTCAATTAGCTTCCCACTGACTCCAAAATAAAGTTGATAACACTTGTTTGCCTTTGAGCACAGATTATTTTTTTTTGCCGTTTTTTCATTTGAAGGTTAACATTTGATTTCTGTTTATAATCTTTAGATCTGACACGATCTTCTTTATATAATTATTTATAAAAAGACCAGCAAGAATCTCAATGCATGCACAGTTACCCTGAAAGAAATTTGGTTTTACTTTGTAACTCAGTTTTTAGTCAGACATTGCTGGTACATTTCACAAATAATTACACAGAAACAGCAAGTAACATACTAAATTAAACATGAATTTTTTTAATGAAAAGACTGAAATAGTGGGAAAAACATTACAGTGATTTCGGTATTAATCGGCCTTTAATTCGGCCTTTAACCTTTTAAAGAATAAAGAATCAGTAAAAAGGCTCAAAGAACTGAATTTAAATTGTAAAATAGAGAAAGCATGTCACATTCTAAGTATAAAAAATAAAATGTTAGTTAAAGAATACCAAAAATAATAGTGTTAAGGAACAAAGTCTTTAACTAACATAAAGATATTTCTACTCATTTGTATTTTGAGTTTAAGGTCAAAGACAGGAATATTTAATGAATCATAGTTCCCTTGATCAGTTTTGAAAAAAAGAGCTGTTTTTCAACCCCCTTTCTGTTAAACAGCATGTGTGGCTGCATATCTTTATAAACCGTGTGAGTTCACATATTCTAACACTCAAAAATAAGCGATTTTCTGCCCCGTGATACTGTGATCTATTGCGTGAAGGCTCACAAAGATGACGTTAAGAAACTACTTCCATTATAAATAATTGATCAACTGATCATAGATATGCTTAGTTAAAACAGGTTTGCGGATTGAGACATCAGATAAATTGTCCAGGCCTTCCTCTTGGGTTGTTTCTTTTACATTGTCATTTTTCATTCATGCTAAGATTAGACAGCCTCAACGCAATTATCTATAAAGCGCTTCACCAGGCTCAAATAATACATGAGTCAACTCATTGTGTCTCTTGTTGGGGTCAATTAGCTTCCCACTGACTCCAAAATAAAGTTGATAACACTTGTTTGCCTTTGAGCACAGATTAGTTTTTTTTGCCGTTTTTTCATTTGAAGGTTAACATTTGATTTCTGTTTATAATCTTTAGATCTGACACGATCTTCTTTATATAATTATTTATAAAAAGACCAGCAAGAATCTCAATGCATGCACAGTTACCCTGAAAGAAATTTGGTTTTACTTTGTAACTCAGTTTTTAGTCAGACATTGCTGGTACATTTCACAAATAATTACACAGAAACAGCAAGTAACATACTAAATTAAACATGATTTTTTTTAATGAAAAGACTGAAATAGTGGGAAAAACATTACAGTGATTTCGGTATTAATCGGCCTTTAATTCGGCCTTTAACCTTTTAAAGAATAAAGAATCAGTAAAAGGCTCAAAGAACTGAATTTAAATCGTAAAATAGAGAAAGCATGTCACATTCTAAGTATAAAAAAATAAAATGTTAGTTAAAGAATACCAAAAATAATAGTGTTTGCCGCGATTTCAATATTCATAAGGATTCATTTTTAGGTGTCGTCAATACGTCAGTTTTGTACGTTAAAATGCTGAAAATACGTCAGTTTCGTACGTTTAGAGGCGGAAAATACGTAAGTATTGTACATTTTAGTGCCTGTAAAAACGTACGTAAATGTACGTTTTATAGAACCACATTTTACGTAAAATACATACGAATTATCATGAGATCACGTTGACATGTTACATGTACAGTGTTCATCTAGGCTGTTTTCTACTTGGTAATGGACAATTTTTGTTATCTTAAAGCTGATAAGATAACTCTAAGAGGGCTCCGGCCCTCCAGGAATTGAGTTTGACACCCCTGCTCTAGGAGAAAGCTATACATCAATTCTATGCAGCGATTCTGCAGGGTTCTCTGGGCCAGAACTCATCTCAGATAGTCAAAAAGATGTGCTGTAAGTGCTGTACTCAGATGAGTCCACATTTAAACTTGTTTCGGAGAAAAAATTATTTTGAGTTCTCAGTTCCTAAGACCAAAGGGACCATCCAGCCTTTCATTACCGACAGAAGCAAAAGCAAACGTCTGTCATGATATGGGGGTGCAGCAGAGCAAACAGCATGGGTGACTGGCATATGTGCGAAGGTACCATTGACATGGAGGCATATACTGGGATTGTACAGAGACATATACTGCCATCAAGATGATGACTTTCATGGGAAGTCCATGGTTATTATATCAAGACAATGCCTGGTCTCATTCTGCATGTGTTACAACAGCATGGTTTTTGGAGTGTTGCAGCCATCAAAATCGAAATTTGTTCATATTTACAAAATACATTTGCGTTGGTCAGTGAAAACTTTGGAAATCTTTTCTTTGTACTTTTGCCAATTAAATAAAAGTTAAGGAGAATGAACAAATAACAGATTCTTGATTTTATTGCATTTTACAAAATGTCCCAACACTGCAATTGGGGTTGTAGACTAGTATACTTGTAAATGTATTATTTCAATGCTTCTAAGTAGTTTGCCGTTTGCATCAATTTTTCTTTTCTTTTTTTATTTCTTGTAGCTCTACTGTAGTTGAACAAGTTTCACAGAGGTATGCAAATAGATATGTTGACAGGCAGGTAGGAAAATATATCGTAGCCCTCGGACCAAGGAATATGATTGGACAAACATTTTATGGTCCCCATGGCTTCCAGAGACAAATACATATACATTTAATCATTTAGCAGACACTTTTATCCAAAGCGACTTACAAATGAGGAGAACATCAGAAGCAATCAGACGAACGAGAGAGCAACAGTATACAAGTGCTGTTGACAAGTCTCAGTTAGTCTAGCACAGTACACATAGCTAGGTTTTTTTTTATATAATAGAATGGAATAGAATAGAACAGAACAGGTATAAATACATTTATACCAATTAACTTAGTGAATACTTTTGGGAAGTGAAGAGACTTTTAACCAGCATAACAAAAATGTTTTAGAACCAAATCTTCTACCCTGCTGTCACAATTACGGTGAGATAAATGCACAAAGATGAAGATTAATGCAAATAGTCTTTAACAAATCCATACAAGGGTAAATCCAGGACAGAACAGGCAGGAGCACACGTAGGGACGTAGTAGACCAGACAACAAACAGAGAACAGAACACAACTAATATAGTGGAGCAAATGAGGAAAATTAACCAGACACACTTGAACCAAATGACATAATCAAACGGAGACAGAAACTATGTCAAACAGAGCACATGGGGGAAGAAAACACAACAAAACAGGTCCATGAGATGTAACACCTGTCTTTATGTATAAATGTAAGTATATCTCTAAGTACATTAAAAAGTAGACTGAAAGTATTTTTTAGTTTATAAGAAGCATATTATCTGCACAGATAAATAAACTTATTTTTGGTAAGTGTACTGAAGCTTACAGGTAATAAAAATAGTCAAAGACATTTCCAACATGGAATTGGGTTACCCTTTTTTCCCCCTTTTTGTGCTGACTTCCTGTCTCCTGTTAGTTTTGCACACTGCACCGTCAACTTTTAGTCTGTGTGTATATATAGTGTCTGCATTTTTTTTTGGCAAGTCTTAATGTTCAGGGCCCGTATTCACAAAACATTTTATCTTACCACTAAGAATTCTCCTAAATAGCAGTAAAATATTTTAGCTAAGAGTTTTCTCTTAAACCCTATTCACAAAGCTGCTGAGACAAACTTTTATTAAGAAATAGACAGAAGTCTTAAGCTAAGAGCAAGGGGGCGGGGTTGACCTTGTTGCTATGGATGATGTCAGCATGCTTACTAACTATGCACACAGTGATTGGCTGATAGTCTCTGTCAGAGATTTATTCATAGAAATATTGTAGAGCGCAATATTATGTTGTCATATTGAAATAAAGGTTTTAAAATAAAAATGTTAATTGCCACATTCAAATAAAGATTTTAAAATGCAGGCTAAGTGTCACTAATTAAACAAGTAGGCTATATATTCAGCTAATTGTCAGCCTCTATGCTTCTCATAAACAATTAGTCAATATGCATTAGGGCTGCCCTCGACTAAAGATTTTTCTGGTCGACTAGTAGTCGTTAATTTTAAGCATTAGTCGACTATTAGTCGCACTTTTATTAATAAACCATATAAATCATAACAACGAACCTTTAATTGCCTACATAGCCTAATAAGCGCTCAAGCGCATGCTAAAAAGGCTTGCCACAGCGCACCGGTAAATATAGTAATTATGAATGTGTTAGGGGAAAACAGAAAGTACACTGCATTAACTTTTTAATAATTTATTGTTACATAGTGCTTTCTGTTTTCGGTTTAAGAGATGAAGTCGGCAACACTGACTCGTCATCTCCGCAGTATGCACGTTTCATACGGATTACATAATCTGAGAATATTTGTTTTCTATTTGAATTTTTTTTTTCATTTAGAAGTTTCCCTCTCTATAGATACATTTTTCATGTCTGTAATAAGGCAAGCAGACACAGAGTTTCGAAGTGACGCGCTCAAGTTCACAGAGTCCGAGACGGCAGAAAGCGCATCCTTTTTGCTTTCATTATTTAACAAAAGCACAACGGTTCGTTGTTATTCTGAGTGCAGACGAATAAACGTAGAGTCTTTACAGATACAAAAGATGCATTACTCTTATCTGTATGACCAAAAATGACGAAGTATTTTAAGAGCAAATGATTGCGCCGGCGCCTCCATCTGTCATGCAGTAGCCCAAGCGCACACATGCTCTATTGTTCAGCTTCCACACTCTGCAAACACGTGAACTGCACACTTTTTTCTAGGCTAATGCTGCATTCCATGCAGGTTTTTGAGCCCGTAAGTCACGACTTCAAACCACGACTCACGACTTTGTAGCATTCCAGGCAAGTCACACCAAACTGCCTGAGCTCAAGGAATTGTGGTAGCTAGATGTAAACAAACTTCTAGAATAAACAGAATATTTTGTTGTACAAGTATGTCATTTGCACTACCCCCTGTATAGGCTCTGTGCACAGCTGCAGTC
The DNA here is from genome assembly GCF_001515645.1 of Sinocyclocheilus grahami. Taxonomy (NCBI): domain Eukaryota; kingdom Metazoa; phylum Chordata; class Actinopteri; order Cypriniformes; family Cyprinidae; genus Sinocyclocheilus; species Sinocyclocheilus grahami. The sequence continues at coordinate 560,958 of NW_015505657.1, read as the reverse complement.
TTGACAGAAAGGGGCTGCCATTGTTGTTTCGCGGGCTATGTGACGTCAGAGCGCGGAACTGGGAGTACATCGATCTAGTTCGAGTTCATGGGTGGGAAGTCACGGGTTTGACTGCTGTTCCAGTGCACTTTCACGGGTAGAAGGTTGGAAAAACACGGGTTACGGGTTGCCTGGAACGCGGCATAACATTAGATTGAGCTGCCATGTAAAGTTGCTACTACATACATATTTCAGATGATAAGCCATATTTGAGGTCGATGAGTGTTAGGTGAGCATATGGATGTCCTGCCCGATGTACTATATTACTACACAGACCAGCTGTTAACGATTGGTCCGTCATGTTCTGCGTGATTTCGCCACTTCATGTGGAATTTTTTCTTCTGCGACTAATAAAATGTTGGTAATATGCATATAAACAGCCTTTTAATTAGCAGAGTAGAACAATCATGACTGATAGTAAGACATGCAAACATAAAAAGAAAACCAAACTGGACGCGAGAACAGCTATATATTACAATACAAATTTGGAGTTGGGATAACCTCCAAACCAAAGTCGATACCTTTTTAAAAGCGCATTATCGTTAAATGTTTCTAAAATGTTTATATTCCGAGGTAGATTGCTGGCAACAGCCATTTTAGGATAGTTCAGATTTGGTCTTAGTGACTTAGGAGTCCTCTTCACTACTCCTAACGTTTCACAGATTTAGGAGCTAATTTTTGCGCTAAAACGCTTTGTGAAATACTCTTAGAACAAACATTTAGGAGTCCTAAATTTAGGACCGACACGCCCATTATTTTTAAGATTTTCTCCTAAATCGGAGAGCTATTAGCTACTTTTAGCCTTAAGATTTTTTGTGAATACGGGCCCAGATTTGTATGGGAGTATTGTAGCTGTTTTTCTGCTTTCATTTATATTGTCAAGTCTGAATAAAATATCTGTGCATGGGCTGTAACTGTATCCTTGAATCAACTGTTGTTGCCATTTTTATGTCTAATGGAAACCATGTGAAAAGAAGTGTACCCCCTATGGTTTTCTAACATTTGGTTCTTATTGAGTCCTAAGATAGGGTAACACTAACCTCAGGGGACAGACAGCACAACAGGTTGTGAAGTCATTCTAGGACTCAGTATTTCTAGGCCTTCACCAAACAGCAGCAGGATACGGTTATCTGTTTTTGTAAATCAGGTTCCTGCTTTGTTTGTAATGTCCAACACTGCTAGTTTCCTGCAAAATAGTTCTGCTGATGTTACACTATAACACAGAGCAGCATGCAACAGAATAATAAGCAAATGTAGCAATAATGAACATAGTCAACAATACAGTTTTTGGAATATACGACTCAGCAGTGTTAACACATACTCACAATATGCAATATTACAATGTAGTATACTGTGGGCTTACATGCTTTTGAAATAGAGAGTTAAAGTCAAGCCCATAAGAGACTGAATGCCTGAAGTGCATATAATGATTGTATTTATTACCATATTGTTGTATGGTCACATTTTCTGCCAATGAATACAAGGCATTGTACTGTACATCATCTTCCCAGAGCTAACTTGTACCTAATAGCTTACTCTTGCCTTTAGCATGAATATCGGGCCTGCCTCTGTCAGATCCTCAGGCAGCTCTAAAAAAATGTTATCACCTCAGGCTTCTTCAGTCATCAAGTTAAAAAAAAGCATGAATATTTAAACACTTGTGTTTCCCTTATTATCAGATGAAGTAAAATCCCAGTTTCTGGTTATGAACTTGGCCAGAGGCAAAATAGTGTAAACGGGAGTCCTTTCTGGTCAATTGTGTTTCACAGATGGTGGAACCAGGTCTGTATTAGAATTACAGTAACATGCCATTCCCATGTAAACATGTCCCCCATCAGAATTTTCAGCCAAGTTTTTTTAAAGGAAAGATTAGATTTATCCACCTTTTTCTTCAACGCGGAAGTAAGACTATGGGTGAGACTTCCGGATCATTAACCGCTATAAGTAAATAACGAGGAGAATAACAACGTGCAGTAAATGGTAAAACTTTTTGCACTACAAACCAGTGTGTTCATAAATAAGATAATACATTAAAATAATATAAGACACAGCAATTTTCAATATCAAGCAACAAAACTAACTGTTTTGTACAGGTAAAAATAGCTGGATACAAATGAGACCGGAAGCCAGACCCATAGAATTTACAAATGGCCCGTGCCCATTTTTATGACAAGAAAAAGGTGGATAGCTTGGACAACTAAAGGGATAGTTCACCCAACCCCGGTCAAGGCACAGAAACACAGTTAGGACATTGTTAAAATAGTAAAGGCGCTATTTTTGTTTTCTTTGTTCATAAAATGTATTCTAGTAGCTTCATAACATTACGGTTGAGCCACTGCTGTCGCATGGACTATTTTAACGATGTCCTTACTACCTATCTGTGCATTGACCGTGATAGTACCCTTGCTCTCTATGGAGGGTCAGAAGGCTCTTGGACTTCATCAAAAATATCTTAATTTGTGTTCCGAAGATGAACGAACGTCTTACGGATTTGGAACGACATGAGGGTGAGTAATTAAAGGGTCATGAAACCCCAGACTACTTATTGTGAGATTTTAGCAGAGGTGTTTGTGTTGCACATCATAGAAGACAATGTTTTCATCCATTTTTTTAGTGCTCTACTCTAAGTTAAAAAATATCAGCTTGAAAAAATACATCAAGAAATAAACTGGCAAAGGTAGCATGACCACAACACACAATTATGTCTGGTGCACATGCTCTTATGTAAGGATACACAAAGGCATTATTCCTAGAAAGGGAAATCCAGGAATATTTTGCTAAAACTCAATGCGAAGCATTCACTTTTGTAATTATCTTTAGAATAATTCTTTACAAGACAACCTCAGAAACTGTCTCCAGCACTCTTACGTTTATATTGCCAGCGACCCGCTTGAAACATTTTTGCACGGATTGATCTGTACTGACATAGTCAATTTCATCTTCTTTTGTGGAGCAATCACAACCCATTTAATTTTAAGCTCCGAACTGTTCAGACAATTGGAGAAATCTTTAAAAACCTACCGATGACACATTCAGAAACATAAGTAAAGGCGGGTTGTCAGTCCGTGTGATCGAACAAGTGTACTTACTGCAGCGATTTGGATAATCTTACCTTATATAAGTCAGTTGTGCAGACAAAAAAAGCTATTTCACACAAATGTGAGATTCTCTAATATGTGACATAGTCGTCTTTTGTGGCTTTGTGCTTTACAGACGTGTTGATTAAAAGAGTAGATTGGTTTTAAGTCTTTTGTGTTCAGAAAAAAAATTACACTGAAGCATTTTGAAGTTCCCTGGCAGTTTGGGCTTGTCTATCAGAAAGGTAAAAATATAAACGCTAAAAATATCTGGCGATAGGCACTAACCCTCAAGTCTCTACAGCGGTTTTTCATTAAGAAGGTCAAGGGCTCGGGATTAATCTGCATGTTACTGGAGAAAAGTCGGACTAATTCTTTCAACGGTCCGTGGGGAGATTCAGAAGTGTTTGCACGGTAGACATTAGCGACTTGTTAGAAAGTCACTGTTAGTGCAAACTAAATATATGATTCAGCACACTGTGGGTGTGAGAGTGATTTTTAGTCTGATAAATAGAATATATGAGCGGCTATTTCATCAGCTCGCTCCCGTAGCTCATGTTCATACAGAGATACTTTGGAGCTTTTTAACTTGCAATGCTATTCTCTCCAGAACTGGTGGTCTGTTGGCAATTATTGCGTGGGCTTGGCAAATTCAGACCCCATGGAGTGACCACGTTTTGGCTGTGACTTTATGCTAGCTTTGTGACAAGGCTTTTTATTTCAATTATTCTCCCACACGCTGTGTGTTTGTCTCTAATCAGCATCCAGACTAATTAAGCAGACATTTCTGCAGCTAAATGTTAGTGTTTGTTTGGATGTCGACCAATCCATTATCTCTTGTTTTGAGAGTACCCTTTAACTGGCACCTTAAAGTGCCATTTGGACCCCTGCAGGATGTTGAGTGAGGCCGTCCTATTCATCATTTAGTCATTAAGTCCGATTTAATAACAGAAACTAGCAGCACACAGTCAGAGTGATCTACAGTATGACATACAAATGACACACGCATCCTTTAAGAGTACGAACTTTATAATGCGGTGTCTAATTAATGCAGTCTTTCAGAACACAAAAGTAATCCGTTCACAGAAAAATGGCAGGAATGACAATGTTCACCTGTCACGAATGCTATTTTCGAATGGGTTTTTTTGTGCACTTTTCTTTCTACTCACACGTCTGGATGATTCTAACAGACCTTTTGTATGCAGTTTCAATGTGAGTCACTCAAAAGTCATAAGAGCACTTTGGGTAGTGTCTGTATGCTAAATAAGAGCATAATTATAGCTTTAAACTTAACAGTAGGCCTATAGGTTTGAAAATCCTAGTCATGTTCAAAGAGCATAATGAGTAATAACTGTTTGACGTCATCCTTGAAAGCATGCTGACATTTATAAATTCCGCTCCTATCGTGAATCAAAAATCCTGAGGGGGAGAAGTCTCTTTCTTATTAACACCTTTTTCTACCTTAATCAACTCTGACAGAGTGTCTTGTGAGCATTTTGCGGCATCCGGCATTAAAGAACGGCAGATCAAACAGAGTCCAAGCAAACCAACACAATTATAACCAGCTCCGTAGGGACTGAAATAAAGAGTCTCAGCTTTTTTTTCTAATGGAAATAGCAAAACATCCCACTCTCAGATTCCAAGTTCTTCACTGATTTAGTTTGGGGAGAAAGGGATTGTTGGAAGTAATGTGTTTTAATAAGTTAGGAATCACATGGGATGGATTTGATTGAAGCTGTTTGTTCCCTTTATGGAACTTATTAAACGGGAGCAGCAGATCCGGGCCCATATGCTCACGTTATCTACAACTTTAAGCGGCTGTTGGCATTGGCGGTGAGATGAATTATTGAATTGGTTAACGAAACTCATTAAAGCATATACTGCACCTGAACATGGGAAATATATTTTGCTTCATCCTCAGAGCTGTTTGAATAATGAACAGCTGAAACTATTCAGCAGAGCTTGTAGCGAGTGAGTATACAACCAAGAGTTCTTGCTCGTTCCTCAACATTATTGACAATATATTAAGCCGGGAGACGGCTAACAAGCTTTGCAATTTCTTGTTCCATATAGCTTATGAAACCTATAGCTGCAGAAACATTTAAATCTTCGGTGACGGTCTTCTTGTATCATTGTCAGAACGGTGGCTCAGTCTCACATGCTATGCTAACATATGCTGATATCAATATAAATGGCCGGATTTTAACAGTGAGTGACAAGAGTAGTAGATGACGCACAGAAAGTAGACTGAAAATTCACAATGCCCCACTAGCTTAAACAATATTTTGGGATGAATACTAATATAATTGAGGGACTAGCCTGATGTGCTCAACATTTGCGCCTATTGAAAATCACTATAATTATGTGAGCTCAGGCGAGTGCAGACAAGTTAGATAGCAGCTAAATTGGATTATGACTTTATTTATTGTGCTGATTTGCAAGATGTGCTGTATGGTATGGTTGGTTGCAGTTGATGCTGAAATATGGAATGGTGTGATTAGCACTGCTAGTGCTACAGCTTTTTATTCCTATATGCGAATTTGTGAACATTCAGCTGTATGTTGCGAATTTGAAATAGTAGGTTATGATCCATGATCTCATTTGGTAACTTTGGCCCATAACAGTGACCTCATACAGCTAGCTCTATTGCCACAGATTTAGTTTTAAGACTATTAATCAATGTAAAAACACACAGCTTTTTGCTTCACAAGATGTTAATTGATGAACTGGAGTGGTGTGGATTACTTGTGGATTATTGTGATTGTTTTTATCAGCTGTTTGGACTTTCATTCTGATGGCACCCATTCACTGCAAGAGGATACATTGGTAAGCAAGTGATATTTTGGGTGGGTGATATACTGGTAGCCACGATTAACCAGTATAAATTTGTCAACCATTAAAGATTTTGGACTATTGTCTCTATCGTGGTGACACGCTCATGCGATGTTGCTGTGCTAAGTGGTCACAAAAACATATCGTTTGCACATATTTTTAATAAGTCTGGGACGATAAAAAGATGCATCGTGATTTGTGGATCGACTGAGATTTTGTGAATGCATCGCGATTCTCTCTTGAATCGATTCTGAGCTTAGTTTTTAACAGTAGTTGGCAATCTAGGCTAGTTTTTAACCACACACTTAAATGCTCACGAAGAAGTGTGCTTGTACATTTGGTTGTAGTCTCAACGTCATGCCCTTGGACCGCTGGCTAAACATCTGATGCATACGGCCCACTTAGCTGGAAATACTTCAGGAGTTTCGAAGTCGTCATCGGATTGGTTAGATAATAAAGGATTTCCGGGAGATGTGTGTGTCACGTTCTTTAACGTTCCACGTGGAAACAAAAATGCTGTGGTGCCAAACCCACTCACGAAAGAAGAAAGCCGTCGTGTTTACAACTGTGACAATGAGCGCTTTTCAGGATCAACTAAACGCTGGATTTTCAAAAGTATATGAAACATGTAAAGTTCACGGCATAGAATCTTTAAAATATGTCAGAGAGTTTTACACACCGGTCTGTTATTGTGGCGACATTTCCACGCCCCTAAACATGACGTGGCACAAAATTAAACGTGATTGCCTTACCTGTCAAGTCATATGGCCTCTTGGGCGGACCTTGGCCATTCAAAGTAACCAAAGTTCCCAAACCTTCTGCCGTCAGTCTGAAGGTCTGGCTACACAAGACCAATTCGTTTGAGTCATGCAAGTGGTTACATGTACTTGCACCTCATCTTTTATGTTTTTATGACGTGAGATTAATGTAAACCCAGCCCACTGTGAACACTCTTGTAATTCGCTTCAACCTTTTTTAACTTTACGAATGATTATTTTAGGTTCAAGTTTTGCATGTGAAAGAAAGCAGATTACGGCTGTTTCTAAAGCATGCAGTGCCATCTGCTGTTAAAAAGTTTAGAAATGATTCAAGAGAGAATCGCGATGCATTCGCAAAATCTCAGAATCGATGGAGAATCATTTCTCGATTCACAATGTATCCATTTTTTGCAGTTTAAAAGCAAGTGATTTTAAGCCTTTGAAATGCAATCAGCAGTGAAAGATAACTCATTTCGCTATATGTACGCGCTTGAAGACTATATATGTCACAGATCGGCCAGACTCAGTCACCTCCCAATCATCACAACGATCCCTCTCACCTGAGTTCTAAGCACCCGCACCTGTCACCAATCAAGCACCTCATTACCAGCCTGCATAAAAGCACACACCTCAGACACCCTCACGGTCCGGTCTCGTTTACATGTAGAGGACTCTCTGACTTTGCTACTGATTACCTTTGAATACTTCGTGCATTCCTTACCTCCTGTGTTCCTCCTAGGGTCTCCAAGTGTCTCCTGCATCTCCTAGTTCCCGGATCGCTGAGGTGTGTGCTTCCCCCGGATACCTTCCAGCCTCACTCAAGCCCAATACTCGGATTACTCCACTCTCCATATCCTTTGCACGCTCTCACGGACCTTTCCCTCACCATCCCTTCCTCCAGGACCCGACACCAGTACTCACTGTGACCTAATAAACTGTTTGTATAAAACTAACCTGTTGTGTCAAGCCTCTTCCATAACAGAAGACCGGACCTCAGCTGCGTTGTTCTCCATCCTCGCTCACCGGGATCTCCCCTTCTACGAGTACACTGGGGAGTTTTGCAGGCTGGCAGCGGAGACGGCGATGGACGATGCTACCCTCAACCATCTGTTCTGGCTTGGGGCCAACTCCCATCGCCCCTTGGACCTCCCAGACACCACTGGCCTGTGTTGGGGAGAAGGCGTATTCCGGTGTCTGGGGAGTGTCTGGTCCCGAGCCAGAACCAGTCCGCCGCCATGAGTGTGGCCAGCCGAGAGGACGTTATAGTGTGGCCAGCCGAGAGGACGTTATAGTGTGGCCAGCCGAGAGGACGTTATAGTGTGGCCAGCCGAGAGGACGTTATAGTGTGGCCAGCCGAGAGGACGTTATAGTGTGGCCAGCCGAGAGGACGTTATAGTGTGGCCAGCCGAGAGGACGTTATAGTGTGGCCAGCCGAGAGGACGTTATAGTGTGGCCAGCCGAGAGGACGTTATAGTGTGGCCAGCCGAGAGGACGTTATAGTGTGGCCAGCCGAGAGGACGTTATAGTGTGGCCAGCCGAGAGGACGTTATAGTGTGGCCAGCCGAGAGGACGTTATAGTGTGGCCAGCCGAGAGGACGTTATAGTGTGGCCAGCCGAGAGGACGTTATAGTGTGGCCAGCCGAGAGGACGTTATAGTGTGGCCAGCCGAGAGGACGTTATAGTGTGGCCAGCCGAGAGGACGTTATAGTGTGGCCAGCCGAGAGGACGTTATAGTGTGGCCAGCCGAGAGGACGTTATAGTGTGGCCAGCCGAGAGGACGTTATAGTGTGGCCAGCCGAGAGGACGTTATAGTGTGGCCAGCCGAGAGGACGTTATAGTGTGGCCAGCCGAGAGGACGTTATAGTGTGGCCAGCCGAGAGGACGTTATAGTGTGGCCAGCCGAGAGGACGTTATAGTGTGGCCAGCCGAGAGGACGTTATAGTGTGGCCAGCCGAGAGGACGTTATAGTGTGGCCAGCCGAGAGGACGTTATAGTGTGGCCAGCCGAGAGGACGTTATAGTGTGGCCAGCCGAGAGGACGTTATAGTGTGGCCAGCCGAGAGGACGTTATAGTGTGGCCAGCCGAGAGGACGTTATAGTGTGGCCAGCCGAGAGGACGTTATAGTGTGGCCAGCCGAGAGGACGTTATAGTGTGGCCAGCCGAGAGGACGTTATAGTGTGGCCAGCCGAGAGGACGTTATAGTGTGGCCAGCCGAGAGGACGTTATAGTGTGGCCAGCCGAGAGGACGTTATAGTGTGGCCAGCCGAGAGGACGTTATAGTGTGGCCAGCCGAGAGGACGTTATAGTGTGGCCAGCCGAGAGGACGTTATAGTGTGGCCAGCCGAGAGGACGTTATAGTGTGGCCAGCCGAGAGGACGTTATAGTGTGGCCAGCCGAGAGGACGTTATAGTGTGGCCAGCCGAGAGGACGTTATAGTGTGGCCAGCCGAGAGGACGTTATAGTGTGGCCAGCCGAGAGGACGTTATAGTGTGGCCAGCCGAGAGGACGTTATAGTGTGGCCAGCCGAGAGGACGTTATAGTGTGGCCAGCCGAGAGGACGTTATAGTGTGGCCAGCCGAGAGGACGTTATAGTGTGGCCAGCCGAGAGGACGTTATAGTGTGGCCAGCCGAGAGGACGTTATAGTGTGGCCAGCCGAGAGGACGTTATAGTGTGGCCAGCCGAGAGGACGTTATAGTGTGGCCAGCCGAGAGGACGTTATAGTGTGGCCAGCCGAGAGGACGTTATAGTGTGGCCAGCCGAGAGGACGTTATAGTGTGGCCAGCCGAGAGGACGTTATAGTGTGGCCAGCCGAGAGGACGTTATAGTGTGGCCAGCCGAGAGGACGTTATAGTGTGGCCAGCCGAGAGGACGTTATAGTGTGGCCAGCCGAGAGGACGTTATAGTGTGGCCAGCCGAGAGGACGTTATAGTGTGGCCAGCCGAGAGGACGTTATAGTGTGGCCAGCCGAGAGGACGTTATAGTGTGGCCAGCCGAGAGGACGTTATAGTGTGGCCAGCCGAGAGGACGTTATAGTGTGGCCAGCCGAGAGGACGTTATAGTGTGGCCAGCCGAGAGGACGTTATAGTGTGGCCAGCCGAGAGGACGTTATAGTGTGGCCAGCCGAGAGGACGTTATAGTGTGGCCAGCCGAGAGGACGTTATAGTGTGGCCAGCCGAGAGGACGTTATAGTGTGGCCAGCCGAGAGGACGTTATAGTGTGGCCAGCCGAGAGGACGTTATAGTGTGGCCAGCCGAGAGGACGTTATAGTGTGGCCAGCCGAGAGGACGTTATAGTGTGGCCAGCCGAGAGGACGTTATAGTGTGGCCAGCCGAGAGGACGTTATAGTGTGGCCAGCCGAGAGGACGTTATAGTGTGGCTTCCCCAAGGCAGCCGGCAGTTAGTGTGGCAAGCCCAAGGACGTTAGTGTGGCAAGCCCCAAGGACGAATGTGCCGGCTCCAGCCCCAGTGCCGGCTCCAGCCCCAGTGTCGGCTCCAGCCCCAGAGCTCGCCCCAGTGTCGGCTCCAGCCCCAGCTCCCCGTATGCGCTACCCTGTTCCCGAGTCAAGCCCACGGAGGGCTCCTGATCCCCAATTTAGCCCAGGAAGGGCTCCTGATGTTTTGTCCAGCCCAGGGAGGGCTCCAGGCCCCGAGTCCAGCCCAGGGAGGGCTCCAGGCCCCGAGTACAGCCCCGTAGATTTCCCCAAGAGAATTTTTGGGGGGGGGCATATGCCATGGACCGCCATGGCCGCCCGAGGCCTCGC